>NC_039257.1:15243971-15421471 GCF_003368295.1 Carassius auratus
TCCTTCTTCCCCAGGTACGGAATTTGAGGCGAATGATATCAGTCAAGTACGTATACGGCAGGTGCACGGTCTTACAGTAAGGTGGCTTCTCCTGACACCGTCAGAGTGGATATTCCAGACAAAGCGTGCCCATCTCACGTTCGTGACAAAGGACAGTCACCTCTCTCAGCACAGGTGGGCCACAAGGATGCAACAAACTCTAAGTCAACAGGCTGTGCAGGGTTTCTACTGAAACAGACAGAATGGATGCTTCAGACAAAGTATACAGTTCACATGCGTTGGAAGGAACGAACACTTCTCACAATACGGATGAATAGCAGGGATACAGCAGACTCGAAGTCAACAGGCTGAATGGGGCTTCCTCATACAGATGAGTAGCAGGGATACAGCAGACAAAGTCAACAGGCTGAATGGGGCTTCTTCTGAACAGACAGAATGCTTCCAGCAGTATAGGCAGTTCACATGCATTGGAAGGAGCGAACACTTCTCACCATACAGTTGAATGGCAGGGATACAGCAGACTCGAAGTCAACAGGCTGAATGGGGCTTCTTCTGAGACAGACAGAATGGATGTTTCAGGCAAGTATACAGTTCACATGCATTGGAAGAACGAACACTTCTCACAATACAGACGAATAGCAGGGATACAGCAGACTCGAAGTCAACAGGCTGAATGGGGCTTCTTCTGAGACAGACAGAATGGATGTTTCAGGCAAGTATACAGTTCACATGCAGTGGAAGGAACGAACACTTCTCACCATACAGTTGAATGGCAGGGATACAGCAGACTCGAAGTCAACAGGCTGAATGGGCTTCTTCTGAGACAGACAGAATGGATGTTTCAGGCAAGTATACAGTTCACATGTATTGGAAGGAGCGAACACTTCTCACCATACAGTTGAATGGCAGGGATACAGCAGACTCGAAGTCAACAGGCTGAATGGGGCTTCTTCTGAGACAGACAGAATGGATGTTTCAGGCAAGTATACAATTCACATGTATTGGAAGGAGCGAACACCTCTCACCATACAGTTGAATGGCAGGGATACAGCAGACTCGAAGTCAACAGGTTGCACAGAGCTTTTCTGAGGCAGATAGTAAATATTTCAACAGGGCATCTCTTCTCCTATTAGCACAACAGAGGGGTTAATTCACATCCCAGATGATAAATCCTCAACATCCAGACAGTTGGAACAAATCAGTGTCGCAGGACTCTTACTATTGACAGTCAGCCCTCATGACACATAGAGAGTGCATGGCAAACAGGAATGTAGCTTACACACACACACGACAATTCCACTTCAAACATATATTGTGGGGGAAAACATCAATTTTAGCCACTGCAAACTCACTTTCACGACGTGCAATTTAAAGCCAGCACTCACACTCGGGTTTCTGTCCGAGGGGAAGGGGGAGGGCGCAATCCTCACTGCCACTGAGGATGTTCTGAGATGTTTTCTTCACAGTCACAGGCAGAGTTCACATCACCATTTATAGAGGAGGGAGAGGTAAGAGATCGGTAATGAATCAATACAATCCACTCAGTGATATTTATGATCGTGATCCAAACACTCCAAACCACATCCAATTCAGTGTCAAACGTGTGCAATTACAAGACTCAGTTCTCAGTTACTCAGCTCCTCTCCAATGCAAACAGGGTAATTCACTCTCCTGCTGTTGTTCTCGAATCCCTCATCAAGCAACACTGTCCTCTTCATTCACCCGTCCTCCAGTAACTATTACCACCCAATAAAACGACTTTTCACAAGGGAGAAAAACCACACGCACCACCTCTCTCTCCTGCTTTTTATCCTCTCCACTGTTGATGAGGCCTCACGCAAACTCTGAGTAAATCCCCCACACCTGTTGCCAATCCATCATTTGGGGTTGTCACAGCAACAAACGCACACACAGGCCTGGGAACAGGGTTACACTCAAAGCGTTCCCCCGGGAACACTGCTTCAGCGGGAATAAGTTCCACATGCCATTTGTCACACTGTGACATACCCCCCCGCCAAACCGTTCTAGTCCCGAGAACGGTCTCCAGACACCCAGTCTCCAAACCTAGCTGGAGGCTGACCTCGATTCTCACGCTGGGACCGTCGAGGTGGGGAAATGGGTGCTTCAGGTCGTAGCCCTAGGCCCAGGCCTCCTGGAATCACCGCCCATCCTACCAGCGGGGGCATCCCGGACGTTTCAACCGGTGGATTCTCTACAACACGTTTTGGGTAGTTTGGGCAAGGGCGGATCAAATTTCGATGTAACACCCGTTCGGGGCCCGCCTTTCCTTCTGGCCGCAATGCATATATGGGTTGGTCTGGGTGTGGCTGTCGCAAAACGACAAACGGCTGAGCCTCCCACCGGTCACTCAATTTTCCCTTCCCTTGTCGGCGATTATCCCGCACCAGCACCCTCTCCCTGGTAGTAACGGTGCCTCTCGAGCCGTCCGGTCATACAACCTCTTGTTCTTCAACGCTGCTCGGTTAATCCGGCCCGAGACTCGTTCGTATGCCGACTGGAGGCGTTGATGATGTCCCGTCACCCAATCTGTCAAACTACCTCCCTCTTCCCCTGCAGTGGTCCCCAGAAGCATATCCATCGGAAGTCTCACATGTCTGCCGAACATCAGGTAGGTGGGGGCGTAACCAGTGTACTGTGTACACTGTTGTTATAGGCCTGTACCATCGCCGGGAGTCTGTCGACCCAATGGCCTTGCTGTTCCTCCTCTAAGGTTCCTAATAAACTCAGCAAGGTCTGATTAAACCTCTCACACCCCCCGTTCCCTTGGGGGTGATAGGGAGTCGTATGGGTCTTCTTGCATCCGTACAGTTGGCACAGCTCATGGATCACCCTGGACTCAAAGTTGGTTCCTTGGTCTGAGTGGAAAATTTCAGGGCATCCAAATGGTTGGATCACATACCTCCAAAGGGCGTTGGCAGTCGTAATGGCGGTTTGGTCCACAGTTGGGATGGCCCAAGCATACTTAGTAAACAGATCGGTTACCACAAGGATGTTCTGGATCCGATCCACTGGCCGTCCCAAAGTCAGATAATCCATGGCCACCATATGTAGCGGTGCCTTGGCCTGCATCGGAACCAGCGGTGCCCGTACGTCCTTCTTGGTCTTAAACAACGTGCAGCGTGGGCACCTCTGAAGGTAAGTCCTCGTGGCACCCTCCATTCCGGGCCAGTAGAAGTGTCGCCTCACCAGTGCCAATGTCCTCTCCTGCCCCTGATATTCCATCTTGGTGTGATATGCCTCCAATAAAGCCTGACAACGCCCTTCAGGGACCACGATTTGACAGACCTCATCGCCCCGACCTGGGTCCTGGAGGGCCCTACAGAGCACACCTTCCTTCAAATAGAGTCTCCCCCTCTGTCCCAGCAGGCCCCGCACAATCCGAGTCTGAGTCCGGCGTCCCACACCCTCAGGCCAGGCCTTCTGTTCTAGCCACGTTCGAACCAACGCTACATCTCCGTCTTCGCCCTGCCACCGCCTCCATTGCTGTGGGTCCCACCCCCAACAAGGGGGGGGGTTCCTCCGATACTTGCCCTGGTGCCTCTACAACTCCCACCATCAGTCCCTCATCGGACCCCGCTTCTGGTGCTGGTACCTGACCTGCCGATCCTTCGCCGGGTAACCTTGATAGTACATCGGCATTAGTGTGTTCTCTTCCTGGCCGGTACTGGAGCTGATAGTCAAAATTGGCCAGTTGTGCCACCCAGCGTTGTTCCACCGCCCCCAGTTTAGCAGTCTGCAAATGAACCAACGGGTTATTGTCCGTGACGACCCGTACCTTGGCTCCCCACAAGTAATCCTTGAACTTTTCACACAACGCCCACTTCACTGCCAGCAACTCAAGCTTAAAAGAACTGTAATTGGCGTCGTTCTTCTCCGTTGGATGTAAACTTCGGCTTGCATAGGCGATTACCTTTTCCTCTCCCTGTTGCTTCTGGGCCAAGACAGCCCCCAAGCCCAGGTGGCTAGCATCGGTATACAGGATGAAGGGTTGTGTGAAGTCAGCGTAGGCTAGGATCGGGGCCTGTAGTAGTTCCTGCTTGAGTTTCTGGAAGGCAGCTTCACAGGCCGGATCCCATTGGATCGAAGGGGACCCTCGGCCACGAACTCGTCCCATACCTCCCAGCAACTGGTTGATCGGCCTAGCGATTTTAGAGAAATCTTTAATGAATCGCCTATAGTAACCCACGAAGCCCAGGAATGAACGAACCTGGCACACCGTCTTGGGCGCAGCCCACTCCTGCACTGCCACCACCTTCTCGGGATCAACTGAAATCCCCGCTGCACTCACCACATGCCCCAAGAATTTAACCTCTTTGCGGAAGAGCTGGCACTTGTCTGGCTGGAGCTTCAACCCATATCGCTCTAGGGAACGGAAGACTTGCTCTAGGTGCTCGAGATGGGACTTGAAATCTGGGGAGTAGACAATGACGTCGTCTAGATAGACGAGGGTGGAATCCATCAGTTGGTTGCCTAAACAACGCTGCATCAGCCGTTGGAACGTGGCTGGGGCGTTGCAAAGGCCAAACGGCATCCGGTCCCATTCATATAGGCCAAAGGGGGTAGTGAATGCAGTCTTCTCCCGGTCATGCTCGTCCATCTGCACCTGCCAGTAACCGCTGGCCAAGTCAAGGGTGGAATACCAGGTGGCTTGTGTGAGGCTCGTGAGAGAGTCTTCAACTCGAGGCAACGGGAAAGCATCCCTTTTGGTGACTTGATTCAGCCTTCGGTAATCCACACAAAACCTCCAGGAACCAGTTTTCTTTCGAACCAGTACTATCGGGGCAGCCCAAGGGCTACTGCTCTCTCGAATAATCCCCTTGTCAAGCATCCCTCGCAAAAGGGTGCGGACCTCTGAATACAAGGTCGGGGGCACGGGTCGATAGCGCTCTCGGCTGGGTGCAGCATCCCCAGTTGGGATTTGATGTCGCACCACATCCGTGCGGCCGTAATCCTCATCGTGAGTGGAAAACAAGTGCTGCCATTCCATCAAGAACTCTTGGAGTTGTCCCAATTGCTCTTCTCCTAGTCCTTCACCCCGTAAAGACTCCCCCATCAGGTGGGTAGGCAACCCTCCTCCTATCTCTCCCGCCCCCGAACCCGCTCGTGTCAGGGCCACCTCTACCACTGTCGGGCCTACCCGATTGAAGTTGACTTCACCCTGTTCACGAACCTGCTGGGGCCTCACTGAGGTCACCCGGGCCAAACGCTGGTGACGATACAAGTGAACAGGGAAGGGATTCATGTTCCTGACTCGCAATGAGACCCGGCCCCCCTGAACAGTCGCCAATCCTCGAGCAACTTCCACCTTGGGACCATCTTCATGGGGTTCCACCATGACCCAATCTTCCGGACTATAAAGTCGAGGAGGCAACCTGACCCCGACCAAAGCCTCACTCTGAGCTGGAATGGACAAGGCGTAACGGCAGGCTACTCTTCCCGTGCTTTCCCGATCCCCCTGTTGTTCGGCCAGACATACTCGACGGCAGTCGGCCCTGATGCGGTCCCACTCCTGCCCGGCTGATGTTGCAGCTGTTCGAGCCGGTCTACTTCGGAACAGCTCCTCCCAACAGTCCGAAATGACGTTCATCCCAATCAGGGCACGATGAGACCCCAGGCATGTGTCTCGTACGACCACCACTCCTTTCTGTGGCACCACTACTCCCTGAATCTTTAGATCAGTCACAAGGTATCCCACATACGGGATGTCAAGACCATTCGCCCCACGTAGCGTCAACCAGGGGGCTTCCGCAGGTGGACGACCTTCGGTGCCAAACAACTCATGGGCCAAGCTTTCGGTGAATAGGGTCACTTGGGAGCCTGTATCCAAGAGGCACTGCACTTTCTGGTCATTGACCTGAACCACCACCACTGGGCAACAGCCCACCAGGCGGCTCCTAGAAGTTGTAGGCAGAGAGGGGTCTGATAAGGGGGTCCCGACCACTTGACCCACAGTGGCCGGAAACTCTAAAAACCCCCTTGCGATGCACGTCGAGCAGGACACTGACGGAAGTAATGTCCCGGCTCTCCACAGCCGTTGCAGATGGGACGCCCACACTCATCCCACTGAAATCGCGAGCCAGAAGGTCGGGATGGACGGCGGTCGGGAGGACGGTTCCCATCAGAGTAAGCCCGCTCCCGCGGTAAAGAGGACAACTGGAGGCGCTCTCGCCGAAGCTCCTCCATAAAAGATTTAGATAGGTCAGACATTTGTTCCCGCACATCTCTCTTCAACTCTTCCCGGAGGGCCTGCTTCCAGTCAGATGTCGTAGTAGTCGAAGGGGTGCTAACAACATTCGTGGCTAGGCAGCTGGGAGGATCTACATTCTCCATGTGGTCACACTCAAGGGCCAGTGCTTCTTGTCGAAGCTCTTCAAAGGTCAGGTTCGGGGTTCGTCGAAATTGCACCCGCAGACTCTGACGCACAGGGCCTTCCCGCAGCCCCACTAAAAACTGATCTCGTAGTAAAACCTCTTCGCCCCCCAGGCCATGATCCTGTCTCCCTGTAAGTCTAGAAAACTGTTCCCGTAATTGTAGGGTAAATGCCCGAACAGATTGCCGAGGGCCTTGCCGAGAATTGAAAAATTGCGTCCTCAGAACAGCTACCGGGGTGGTGTCTCCATATTGTCCCGTGAGGAAGTCAAAAATGGCCTGGACAGTCGCTCGAGTTGCTGCCGGTGCTGCCTGAACTTCTCTCCTCGCTTCCCCTTCCAAGGAGTTTAAAACAAACTGAACCTGCTGCGGGGCACTCAGACCTTGGAGCCCTGCCAGGTACTCCACCTGTACCTTCCACATCGACAAGCTCATTTCGGATCCCGGGCCTCCATACTTCGGAGCCCACGGAGCCCCCATAAAGATTGGCACGACGGGTTGCCGTGCCCCAAGCACTTCCTCTTCTGCCATCTCGACCTCTGGTCGCTCAACTCGAGGTAGAACCCTGCCGACTACGCCAATCTGTCACAGGTCAGGGGGGCCAAGCTGGACTGCGCCCACCCCTAAACCAGGACCACCTCGAGGAGCGTATCAGAGGGAAGAGTCGGAGACAGAGAATAAATTTAACAAGTTTTATTTTGAAGTAAAAGCAAATTGGGAATCCTAACCTAAAATCTTCTTTGTTACCCTCAGGGCTTGAAGGTAAACAATGCAGCGACCGGGGACTCTCCCGCCCTCTTCCTCTGTGCGGGCCCCGCAATAGATGGACAGATGGGTGGTCAAGTAGGTATTTCACAGGTGGGAATACAATCGGCAAGCCCGCAGTCTGGTAAGTCTCCTCTGGTAATTAAATACTTCCAAACTCCCTTCCCTTCTTCACAGATGCAGAATTTGGGACGGATGGATATCGGTCAGGTCCGTACACGGCAGATACACAGCCTTGAGGTGGGGATGTGTTTGGCAAGTGAGGGGTCCGGTAAGTCTCCTCCGGTAAGTATGTAATTCCAGCCTTCCTTCCTTCTTCCCCAGGTACGGAATTTGAGGCGAATGATATCAGTCAAGTACGTATACGGCAGGTGCACGGTCTTACAGTAAGGTGGCTTCTCCTGACACCGTCAGAGTGGATATTCCAGACAAAGCGTGCCCATCTCACGTTCGTGACAAAGGACAGTCACCTCTCTCAGCACAGGTGGGCCACAAGGATGCAACAAACTCTAAGTCAACAGGCTGTGCAGGGTTTCTACTGAAACAGACAGAATGGATGCTTCAGACAAAGTATACAGTTCACATGCGTTGGAAGGAACGAACACTTCTCACAATACGGATGAATAGCAGGGATACAGCAGACTCGAAGTCAACAGGCTGAATGGGGCTTCCTCATACAGATGAGTAGCAGGGATACAACAGACTCAAAGTCAACAGGCTGAATGGGGCTTCTTCTGAGACAGACAGAATGGATGTTTCAGGCAAGTATACAGTTCACATGCATTGGAAGGAGCGAACACTTCTCACCATACAGTTGAATGGCAGGGATACAGCAGACTCGAAGTCAACAGGCTGAATGGGGCTTCTTCTGAGACAGACAGAATGGATGTTTCAGGCAAGTATACAGTTCACATGCATTGGAAGGAACGAACACTTCTCACAATACAGACGAATAGCAGGGATACAGCAGACTCGAAGTCAACAGGCTGAATGGGGCTTCTTCTGAGACGGACAGAATGGATGTTTCAGGCAAGTATACAGTTCACAGGCAGTGGAAGGAACGAACACTTCTCACCATACAGTTGAATGGCAGGGATACAGCAGACTCGAAGTCAACAGGCTGAATATGGGCTTCTTCTGAGACAGACAGAATTGATGTTTCAAGCAAGTATACAGTTCACATGTATTGGAAGGAGCGAACACTTCTCACCATACAGTTGAATGGCAGGGATACAGCAGACTCGAAGTCAACAGGCTGAATGGGGCTTCTTCTGAGACAGACAGAATGGATGTTTCAGGCAAGTATACAATTCACATGTATTGGAAGGAGCGAACACCTCTCACCATACAGTTGAATGGCAGGGATACAGCAGACTCGAAGTCAACAGGTTGCACAGAGCTTTTCTGAGGCAGATAGTAAGTATTTCAACAGGGCATCTCTTCTCCTATTAGCACAACAGAGGGGTTAATTCACATCCCAGATGATAAATCCTCAACATCCAGACAGTTGGAACAAATCAGTGTCGCAGGACTCTTACTATTGACAGTCAGCCCTCATGACACATAGAGAGTGCATGGCAAACAGGAATGTAGCTTACACACACACACGACAATTCCACTTCAAACATATATTGTGGGGGAAAACATCAATTTTAGCCACTGCAAACTCACTTCACGACGTGCAATTTAAAGCCAGCACTCACACTCGGGTTTCTGTCCGAGGGGAAGGGGGAGGGCGCAATCCTCACTGCCACTGAGGATGTTCTGAGATGTTTTTCTTCACAGTCACAGGCAGAGTTCACATCACCATTTATAGAGGAGGGAGAGGTAAGAGATCGGTAATGAATCAATACAATCCACTCAGTGATATTTATGATCGTGATCCAAACACTCCAAACCACATCCAATTCAGTGTCAAACGTGTGCAATTACAAGACTCAGTTCTCAGTTACTCAGCTCCTCTCCAATGCAAACAGGGTAATTCACTCTCCTGCTGTTGTTCTCGAATCCCTCATCAAGCAACACTGTCCTCTTCATTCACCCGTCCTCCAGTAACTATTACCACCCAATTAAACGACTTTTCACAAGGGAGAAAAACCACACGCACCACCTCTCTCTCCTGCTTTTTATCCTCTCCACTGTTGATGAGGCCTCACGCAAACTCTGAGTAAATCCCCCACACCTGTTGCCAATCCATCATTTGGGGTTGTCACAGCAACAAACGCACACACAGGCCTGGGAACAGGGTTACACTCAAAGCGTTCCCCCGGGAACACTGCTTCAGCGGGAATAAGTTCCACATGCCATTTGTCACACTGTGACATAATGCAATGTGTCTATGTAGTTTAAGGTTCAAATAACACATTATTTTCCACATAATGTATATTATTGTTGCTCCTCTATGCTCCGCCTTTCTGAAACAACGTCCATTTTTACTAAGCTCATTGTTCTTA
This sequence comes from Carassius auratus, assembly GCF_003368295.1. Classification (NCBI taxonomy): domain Eukaryota; kingdom Metazoa; phylum Chordata; class Actinopteri; order Cypriniformes; family Cyprinidae; genus Carassius; species Carassius auratus. Next base: position 15,253,580 of record NC_039257.1, read on the forward strand.
CAAAAGAGAGGTATACACATAGACAGTAAAAGAAATGGACACAGCGACCCCAGTGGAACTCAATTGAGACAAATGAAGCCCATTTTTAGCGTTTTTTTAGCACTTCCGTTTCTGACGCGCAGACTCAAACGAAGCTTGACGACGTCAGCAACCTGTCTCTGCAAGATTAACGATGGCAGTTTTCACGCACAGCTACTAGAAGATTTACATCTGGTAAATCTTCTAGTAGCTGTGCGTGAAAACTGCCATCGTTAATCTTGCAGAGACGGCGAGCTTGAGCGGGGAGTTCTTTGTCGTTAGTGAGCAGAAGTATTCTGATTAATTATTTTGTATAGTATTTTAAAATGTAACGCCAGTACGCCATATTAAGTTAATTGCCTGCGAGCTTCTCCTCCTGTCTATATGGTAATGCGACATAGAGTCAAGTGGTTATGACGCAATCGTTAGCCTATTTATTTACAAAAACTGTTTATACGGGGCCATAATGTAACATAGAAGGTAATGGAGCCCTTTATACATTGTCGTGTATCTTTAGAAATAAATAATGGACAAACGGAGTCTTTAAACGCCTCAGATGTAAAGTTATTCGCAGTCAAAATGACGCCAAAATGAATGGGAGTCAATGGGAATGCTAACGCAAGTGAAGTTCTGCTAAAAGATGGCAGCCCCCACCCGACTTCAACTTCCGGTCGAGTTCCTTGCCGCCTGGGTGTACACTGATTGGCAAGCTATCCAGTGTATTGTGATTGGCTGAATGCCTCAAGTGTGTGACAGAAATGTTACGCCCCTTACCATACTGTGAAGCCATCTCCCAGGGCAACAGGAAAAAAACAATAGACCCTTTTCACAAGACTGTGATGATGTGTTTAACTGTCATCAGTATTGTAAATCCTCAAAAGTTTTTTGTATTTGTATTTTTTTTTTAATGTATGTACATTTAAACACTATGCTTTGTATTATATCACCTTTGCATCAAAAAAAAAAAAAAAAAAAACAGTTAATGCTAATGCCGAGGGTGTTTCCAATGCAGCATTTATGGAAATTATTAATTTGTCATGTTCTCTCTTCTTACTGCCATTACAGTCTCTCTCAATTTTACTCATTTTATTGAAATTCACAAAAACACTGTTGTGGAGTTTTTCTTTTGCTATTTGAGAAAATAGGAATGCAAAAAAAGATTTTGGTACTTTCCCATTCACTGTTCTTCAAGTTGACCCAACTATGATGAATTCCACTGCTGAGAAACCCAGAAATGTGTGAAGGGTCCATAAAACCCATTATAAAAGAGACATTTGTTGCATCCAGTGGGGACTAAATTACTGATTATAATGACTTATACTGTCTTTTTATGCATAGTGTATCATGCTGCGTAAATATAAAACCATGTCTGCATTTGTGATCGGAGAAACGACAAACAACAAGCGCTACTCATTTCGGATATTTTTCCTAAGGACAACAAACGCTCGATATAATAAATTACGAATAATAAATTACACAGAGTTCCGGTTCATTTTTGTGCTGCATGAAAGGAAAAAAGTTGGCAGAAAGTGGCAATCCTATTTTTCTTTTGGCTTATTTTACACACAAATATTTTTTTTAATTGTGAATGTACACAATTAAAGGCAACCCGATTATATTCATGACTAAAAGGAGAAGTTGCTCCCACTGTTAGAAAGGGAAAAAAATCAAGTTAAGCTATGCTACTTTGACAATGCAGCCTGTTTATTATCATAATAAAATAGCGTCAAACATCCATCCATCCATCCATTCATCATCTTCCGCTTATCCGGGGCCGGGTCGCGGGGGCAACAGTCTAAGCAGAGACGCCCAGACTTCCCTCTCCCTAGCCACTTCTTCCAGCTCTTCCGGGGGGACCCCGAGACGTTCCCAGGCCAGCCGGGAGACATAGTCCCTCCAGCCTGTCCTAGGTCTTCCCCGGGGCCTCCTCCCGGTGAGACGTGCCTGGAACACCTCCCTGGGAAGGCTTCCAGGATGCATCCGAAATAGATGCCCGAGCCACCTCAGCTGGCTCCTCTAGATGTGGAGGAGCAACGGCTCTACTCTGAGCTCCTCCCGAGTGACCGAGCTTCTCACCCTATCTCTAAGGGAGCGCCCAGCCACCCGACGGAGAAAGCTCATTTCGGCCGCCTGTATCCGGGATCTTGTCCTTCCGGTCATGACCCACAGCTCATTACCATAGAAATGAGAGTAGGAATGTAGATTGACCGGTAAATCGAGAGCTTTGCCTTACAGCTCAGCTCCTTCTTCACCACGACAGACCGGTACAGCGACCGCATTACCGCAGAAGCTGCACCGATCCGTCTGTCAATCTCACGTTCCATCCTTCCCTCACTCGTGAACAAGACCCCAAGATACCTGAACTCCACCACTTGAGGCAGGAACTCTCCACCAACCTGAAGTGGACAATCCACCCTTTTCCGACTGAGAACTTTGACAATGCAGCCTGTTTATTATCATAATAAAATAGCGTCAAACAAACATATGAAATAAAACCACTCAGTTTAAATATGTTATAAAATCTGTGCTGTTAAGTATTATCACCATACCACCATGATGTTATGCAAAACATTTTGTTTCACATGGGTATTGGAATGCTAGTGAAGTAGGCTATAATAAATAATATTTTGGCATTCAAATACATTGTGAATACAGAAAAATTTGATTTTGTGTCGAATGAGAGACACAACATTGGTTTCAGTTTTGTTTTAGCCTAAATGAATTCGTTTTGGCTTGTTGTTTATGTTGCCATTAATTCTTATAGACTATTTTTTATTCTTGGTCTTTTTGTTTTAAATAAGCTACTGTTAATTAGACAGGTAGGGGCGTGGTTGACTTAACTTTTATAAAGAACATCTCTTTGGATTTGAGACTTTAGTCTTTGCAACATAACAGATCTTCTTTATGCAATAAGAGCTTGTAACACTCCAAAGAGAAGGGACAAATTGAAATCACATCGTATGACCCCTTTAACTATGACTGAAGAAAATACTAGACTGTGATTAGTTGTCATCACCTGCAAATACTATATTATGCATCATACATGTACAGGATTGATTAAACACTTAAATAAGGCAGTAATTCTATTAAGCTTCTTGTCCTCATTTGTAAGTTGCTTTGAATAAGTGTCTGCTGCTGAATGTTTAAATGGAAATGGAAATTAGCCATTACATATTTTAATTTGGCTAGAAAATACTTGTCTGTGGTTGACAACTTTGTTGATGACTTTATGGTGTGAGGATGCATTTTTAATGACTTTGTTGTTTTAGTTTTTTTTTTTTTTTTCTAACAGGGCATTAAAATGTGCACTATTTGAGCAAATGTAAGAGTCATTTAATGTGGATAAAGCACTACAGCTTATGTTTGTTTTACAAGTCTTATATTGAATCAGTTTTGTCTTTATCCTCCCTGTATTGGTTTCCTGCCATAAGAACTCTTGAAATTGTTGAAAATGAGAGTAGTAAAATAAATGTCCTCATTTTTAGATAAAAGCTTCTGCTAAATGTAATGAGAAGCAGCGGATAAGCTTAGCCAAGATAAATCAAAGGCAGTTGTTGTTAAAAGCCCAGAGTATAATGTCAGATAATAGCTTCAAACCTACAGAGTTTCTAAATAGAGTTCCCAACCTTTCCCTCTGGCTTTCAGTTTGGAATATCTTTTTTTAGAACAAATCTACTTGGACCATCTTTTATCCCGTCAGCTTTGCAGCTAAACGCTGAAACCTTTTTTGGGAACTGAAACTGAATAATATCATCTAAAAGCATATTAATACTTACTTTGCAGGGCAGTGCCTTTGTTAGGATTTCTGCCTCAGGACTTGATTGGGACTCCTCTTTTGTTACACCTGCATCCCAGTGACAGACCTATAATGCTGGCAGTGCATCGGAAAAGTAAGGATACAAATTCATACACGAACACTTGCTGATAAGTTACATTTTATACAAATGTCCTAATCCTGGTGTTCCATCAGTGGGCGACTCATTTTTACACCATTTTTGTTATGTTGTGTAGCACAAATTCAATATGAAGTTGAGTATCATTATCTACTACTAAATAAGACTAGCTAAAACTGAAACCTATAACTGGCATTATGCTACCCTCAGCCAACCACATCCACTATTGTCCTTGCTTCACTATATGCAGTATAGTTCTGCAGTATGTTGGGCAGCCATTTGATCACTCCTCGATCCGATTCTGTGTGAGAAATGGAGAATATATTACTCTAGACACAAGCTGGTGTAGCTTTGTAAACCCATGGAGCCGCAAGGTGTCCTTTGTTATTGGACGACACAAAGTTCACATGTGAGTTTTCACCGTATGTATATATTCCTAATGTTTTTTTATTTAATTTAGATAAAGGTAAATATAATACACATTTTTGTTTTATAATTTCTTTTTTGGTATATGGTTTCTGTGTGTACGTCCAGGGGTCCAATGAACGAGGATGTGTTTTCAGCTCCAGCTTTTACAGAGGAAAAGATCATGGATTCAGATATACAGGAAATTACTGAACAGATCCACAGACTGCTTTTACAGGTGAAATCTCTGTATTTTGCAGACACAAAAACACATGCACACTGGAGAATGTAAAAGTAGTGCATTTTTAGCACTGTAAATGTGATAAGGTTCAAAGTTCCACAGATGGCCTCACATTCTCCACAAACACTCTTTAGCATAATGTGGAATTTGTAGTTGATGTATCGAAGACTGTTGCCATAGCTGGTTGCTAGTTAAAATTTTTGTCTTTTTCAGCAATGAAATGGACTGTAAGTTTCTGTTTTGCAGCCGGTCCACAGTATGGGTTCCAGTGGTTATGGCAGTCATGGCAGCAATGGTTCTCATGAGCACCTGCTGAGCATAGCGTCCTCTAGTGACAGTAATGGAAATGGAAACACAGCAAACAGTGGGAGCAGGATCAACGGAAATACCAGAAAGGAAGAGGGAAAATGCAAACCAGTAATTATCCTTCTCAGTATATATTTATTTTATATACAAACCATCTGCTTTATGCAGATTTTTCTGTGATGGCTTCCTAATCACCCAGGAACAGGTTACCTGGATACCTGTCCTTACAGACATCACAAATCAATGGGTTTCTACAATCCTTGCTTACATGACCGGTCTTTAGACATTCAAAACAGGATCTTTTAAAATGCTCAGTTTTTCTCTGTGTGTCATGATCTTTAAATGAGAACACTTTTCCAAGAAATGACTGCCTTTACAATCAATACACATCATGCTGTTGCCTTTCTGTTAGTAAAAGTATTTTGTACTTCGGATGAACAACAGTCAGAAACAGTGTTAACAAATGAAACAATAGCAAGGCAGTTATTGGTCAGTTTAGACTTAAGTTTGATACAAAATGAAGAAGCTAATTGTCCACTTTGCAAATCTCTGAACAATGGATCAGAAAAATCTTAAAGGGTTAGATCACCCAAAAATGAAAATTATGTAAATAATGACTCACCCTCATGTCGTTCCAAACCCTGTAAGACCTCCATTCATCTTCGGAACACAGTTTAAGATATATTAGATTTAGTCCGAGAGCTTTCTGTCCTTCCATTGAAAATGTAGGTACAGTATACTGTCCATGTCCAGAAAGTTAATAAAAACATCATCAAAGTAGTCCATGTGACATCAGAGGGTCAGTTAGAATTTTTTGGAGCATCGAAAATACATTTCGGTCCAAAAATAACAAAAATTACGACTTTATTCAGCATTGTCTTCCATTCCGGGTCTGTTGTGAGTATGACGTATGACGTGCTGGTGTGTTTTCTGGCAGATTCTTGGCGCGATCATATCCATGATCAGCTCTCATGTTGTGAAGCTATGCTCAAAATTAAAGGCATTCTTGTTTGTCATTAGTTTTATTTTCAATCGCTTGTCTAAAAGCTTAGAAAAAAGTTTCCATTTACAGAATTCCTCCGTTTGCTCCAAAGCACAAGGAAATTCTCCTTTATTCAAACATTAATTATCTTAGTCCGAGAGTGTGATGTAACAGAAACCTGTCATTTTAACAGGGGTGTGTAGACTTTTTATGTCCACTATAAGTATCATATGACATACACCAAATCCTCCCATTCCATACCACCATCTAGTGGTTAAAAATTACATTTGGCGCCTACATTTTCATTTAGCATGTTTATTACAGTGGGGTGTTTTTAGGTACTCAAATGTGCTAAAATCCTTCAACAAAGATTAAATTATTAATAAATAACAGTGATTATTTTCTCTCCCCCGAATGTTGTTTTCCTGTGCGCTGATGTTTAAAAAAATTCTTTAGTACAACAGTACTCAAACCACACCACATCATGTATAAACTTGTCTTTCAGAGGTCATTTCAGGATATTTGTAAAGGGGTTCACATGATGAAAGCTCAGGAGCAGCAAAGCTCCTCTTCAAAAGCAGAACAGAAAAAGTCTTTGGACAGTGAGTATATGTTTGTTATTGTGTATCAGGGTATGTCAGTGTTACATATAATAGTGTCAATGTGTTAATTTGATTCTGTGTTCGCGTATTTATTAAGTGTCATTAGCAGGCTTCAGGTTTCCTGTTGTAAAGCAGAAAGACTCTGCACTGCTGGTCAGAGATGGACCTGCCACAATGGAGGAATTCAAGGACCAGACAATGTACTCATACCAGCAAATCAGCTGTCTAAACAGTGTCTTCAGGTTTGTGTGTAAAAAAAGATCTTGATTTTTTTTTCTATTTGCACTTTTTTTTGCTCCCTATAAAAAAGACATGGTCTGGATAGAGCAGCTATTGTAGTAAGGTCATACCAACTGTTAAACGCTTGTTAAAATGTAGCGACACCTTATTGCTTTTTACTAAATTAAAGCAAATAGTAAAATTATAATTATAGATTTACTTAAAAATGTGAAATGTAAAAATATGACAATTATACAAAAAGTTCAATATTTGGAGTTGTTGCAAAAACAAAGAAAATCAAATAAACAAATTACATAGAAAAAGTGGCAGGGGTATTGGTTTGCCTTTAGACTTAATGCACAGATTTATTCTGACATATACTATCAGATTTTTGTGTTCTCCATTGCCATGGTTATCACTGTCAGTCAATGCATTTTCAGATTCAATGCAATTTAATTACAAATGTCAGTCCATGAACATTGCAGTGTGTTGCTAGCAGCATGAAAAATAAAACTTTTATTTAAATTGTGAATGGGTTAATTACTCAGTGTCCAGCCCTATGTCAGATATAAGTATGGTATTGCTTGAATATGTATGCATTAGTGAATTGTGTATTTCACAAGTATTTGGAGAGCTGTAACGTCTCAAACACAGCAAAACAGAAGTATCAGTTCTCGTCAAACACCACCTCCTCAAATTCAGATGAAGACAAGAAAGCCTCTGATGCCATTTTACAAAAAACTGATGGTAATTTTGTTTTCTTGGATTTTTTAACAGTTCTGGAAGGCAGTGTTTTGGTAGATACCAACAAAAAAAAAAAGATGATTCCTTCAATTCCTGTTAGCATTTTTTGTATGTATTTTTAGATTCTCTAGATATGGAAGCACAAACTTCAATGTCTATAAAGACCAATAAAAAGCCTCCACCAAGTCCTGGCCCATGTCATGTTATTGGAGGGCCTGTATCACCTTTGGACTTAGCCAGCAAACCAGACAGCGTGATTTCTCAATGTTCTTACAGCAGCACAATTGTACATGTGGGAGACAAAAAAACACAGGCAGAATCAGGTACTGCATCACACACATTATCACCAAAAAATAGGCCTGTTGATTTAATGCTTTAATTTGATGCGGTTAATTATAGAATAAATGCATGAATCCACATTTTTGAATGAATCAAGTGCACAGTCTCTTGCTTCATTTCTGTATGAATCAGTTGTTGTAATTAATTGGTTTAATGAATGACTGAATGACTCAGTCATTAAGACAATGACTTGCTGCCACCTACTGGCAGTTTTAGATTCATAATTAGAGTATAATTTCATGAGTATCAGGATAATTTTATATTTCAATATGCAAATTTTTATAAAAACACATGAATGCCTTTTTAAAAACCCATCAATGTCATAGTGTAATTTATGCAATTCTAATTGCAATGTAAATGCATTCATGCTGCCACTGAATAGTCTGTGTAAAAATACAACAATAAAACAATGTTATGGCCAAATTGTTGTCTTTTGTGTTATAAATGATTAATCAAAACGTTTATTTCTAATTTATTTATACTTTTACAGACTACTGTCTATTCAATGTTTAATTTCTATTTCTCATTTAACACAATGACGACTTTAAATTATCCTTTGAATGGTAATTTCTGAGCTCAAATTCACATGCATTTAATTTGTGATTAAATGACACATTTTAATCGCTCTACAGCTCTACAAGCCTACTCTTGCTTGTGTGATATTACTAAAGTGTATAAGTATAAGTCATAAATATAAGACAAAGAAGCATATGGGGCATTTTTTCCCTCATATCTTAAATTTTAGGGGCATTATAATCAGTTGTTGTCCTGCATCAGGTTTCTTTAACAACTACATGCAGTGTAAGATGATGTACAGCTCTGGTCCGAGTGCAATATATGCATTATTAATTTAGCATGGTATTTAATTTATTTTTTATTATTAATTACACTGTTAACATTTTAAATCGACACCCCTAGTTTCAGTATATATCTGCAATGCAGTGAACCTCTATTGTTCTTTCCAAAGTACTGATGGGCAACAAAACCATCCAGGTGTTGATTCAAGAGGAATATTCAATTAAGATTGTGATCCCTGTGTCATTTAACTGTTACTTACAGAGATCACTGAGGATGTTGCAGAAAGCCCAGCCCCTTCTGCACCTGTTAGTGTGCTTTCCACTTCCAAAGTGGAGCAGGAAGCCTATAAGAAGCTGGGACTCACAAAAGTCCCATATACTCATATAGTGTATTTTATATATATATATATATATATATATATATATATATATATATATATATATATATATATATATATATATATATATATATATATACAATACCCAGCAACCCTTGCAGCCTAAACAAGTGTAGCGGGTAGGTGATTGAGACTGGAAGTGTACCTTTTAAGGCCTAATCACTGGCGCTGATCATTTGGATCAGGTGGCGTAAGTGACGCGTCCCTTTAAATGTGTCGCAAGACATCAACAGAAAAACATTAATGCGGTGTGAGTTGAAGAGTGAGTCTCTTGGTGTATCGTCTGTGCAAACAGGATAATTTCGGCTTGGTGTCTGCGTGTATGGTAACCAGTAAATGGTGCCCGTAGTCACGAGTCTACAGACACTTCGCAAAATAGCGAGTAGTGATTCTACATGGGTTTGAGGTAACGAGTAACATCGAGGAGAGTGTCCAGCTATTAATCATTCATGCCGTTTAAACTTTGTTAAAGGGTATATAGCTCTTATTTATTTGGGCTGGTGTCAAAAGAAAAAAATGAGGATTGCCTTCGTTGGTCACTAGCTACTGTTTTTCCTGGGTTTAATAATTTTGTTTCATTTTGTATTTCTTCATATGTGTGTCTTGGGGATCTGCTACCACTGTTTTTGATGACCTGGACCCAGGTGGGCCTAGGAGGGAGTCCGGCTAGTGGTAGTTTGTTAATTTAGATGTTGTTGTTTTTTTGTGTCTGTTTGGCAATTGTCATTATTCAACCTTTGGCCCATGGGCATTGTGCAATATTTCCTTTAGGAATCGTGTCTATCTTGCAATGTTTACTGGTGTGAAGTGTGAAATGCTGTGTTAATGTACGCATGGCCAATTTGGTTTGAAGTGTTTCTTGCAGTGTTGGAGTGTATGTGAACAGTACCTATATATCTGACTTTATTCACTGTAGTCTAGGCATTGTTAGATTTTTATCTTGTAACTCATTTATTATGAGACCTTTTATTCACTGTGATTAATCTATTGTAGAATTGTTCATTGTTACCTATAGGAAACATCTGTCTGCACTGATTGCCAATCAGTGTATTGTCTAGTGTTTAATAAAATTGAGTACATCAGTCCCATTTTCATCCCTTCATTGGAGATAACCTGTCTAAATAGCTTGAAGGGGAGTGCTGTTTGGGGTTTTCTACTTTAGATATACAAATTGTGAGACTGAGCACGCCCCTAGGGGTCACACAAGTCTACACCGGCCAACAAGCATTTCAGACACAACAAGCCTACAGCACCACACAGCACCTTCAAAACCCTCAAGACTGCAGTACTAGTACTCACCATTGCTTTCAGACCTATACCTCCTTCACTTCACGGCAGCCAGCATTTACACCCCAGACACATTTCCAGTATGGAATGGCATCTGACCCAAAACACTCCGCGACTTTGCCTCCTTCTCAACCGCCCTCAGTTTTTGAGTCTCGCTGTAGTTCTCCATTGCAGCTGGACTTACTTCAGATGGAGGAAAAGCAGCAATCTCATTCCGCAGCACCCCAGTCCAACACCCAGGGTAATTGCAGTTTAGTACAGGACAAAAACAACACATTCATCGATAACACTTCTTCTGCGATAGATGACTTAAAGCAGGTAAAGGGCTAAAAACATATGGACAGTTTTGAACTCGCACACCTTGCAAGTCATGAACTTGATGAAGTCCATCTTTCACCTGATTTTCTTTGGCTACTCTTCCAGGAATATTGTTTGGGTAACGGTGGCGACCACTCCTCATCCAGCAGCGTGTTGGATCTGTTGTTGCTGGAAGACTCATTCTGGCATGGGCTCTGCCATGTCAGCATCTATTGGCTCAACTTCCAATGACTGCAACACTTCTAATAGTGGAACAGGTCACTGCAATTTAATGCTTCACATTAACATCAACACATTAATACAAAAAAATACTTAAAGCTGCAGTTGGTAACTTTTGACACTCTAGCGGTTAATAAACAGAACTGCTTGCTTCTTGCGGTAGAACATCGTAGCCGGAGCTACTTCTCTCTGTTTATGTCTATGAAGAATCACAAAGGTACTGGGTTACTCCGCCGCGGTGCCCCCGAAGCAATCTAAAATAGTCTGAATATAAACACTTATTATAGGTGCACCCTAGTGATTCAGGACAAGCTAAAAACACGGTTTGGAAAATTATTATTATATACATTTTGTAAATTTTGAACACATAAAAAAAGTTACGGACCGCAGCTCTGATTGGTTGTTTTCTTACAGGGAGCGATGCATTTCTGCAAATGGCAATAGGACCACTGGGAGGAGCCAGAGGAGCTTGATTTTTTTCACAGATTATCTGTCTCATATTCTACTGTCAGGACATAATGACAGGTTTAACAAATATGTAAAAAAAATACATTCTTACAAAAGTTACCTACTGCAGCTTTAAAGGGATATTTCACTTTGGAATTAAATTTTGGTATGTTTTAACTTACCTCAAGGGCATCCAAGAAGTAGGTGTCTTTGTTTCCGCAGTAGTTTCAATTTGTATATTTTTAGGTCAAACCGTTCTTGTCTGTCACTCATATAATGCAGGTCAATTGGTCACCACCTTCTGTACTGCAGAAACAAAGACACCTGCATCTTGGATGCCCTTGAGGTAAGCTAAAACATACCAAGATTTAATTTCAAAGTGAACTATCCATTTAACACATATAGTCTGTCATCACAGTTTATTGGAAGGAATTACTAACAACAGAGTACTTGATTGAAAGTTGTCAGTTTCTACCACTATTTTTCTGTTGTTACCTCTCAAGACATTTTAATCCGTAAAGTATTGTGTGTATAACTCTTTCCTTTATGCTAATAACAAATTCACCATTAAGTATAGGTAGTTCCAAAATTGTTGAGCAGGTTGCAGTCACATAACACTTTTCTATTTAATAATGTGCAGTTAGTTAGTTATAATAATTAGCCACCTGTGTGAAGTCAATCTAGCTGACTGACCACCAGAGAGTGTCAGTGACTGACAGGCTTTAGATTTTGAATCTTTTTTTTTTTAATACTGTAGACTCAGTGGCTTCGGTATCATGATATCCAGTACTTTATTATAGCTTAGTCATACCAGTCAGAGTTATTATATATCATAATATGTAATGGCATCAGCTCAGAAAACTAAACTCGTTTTGCATTTTCTCTTCCTGAGCAGGAAGTATTTTGGCAGTGTGGAATCCTCAGAGAACAATCACAAGAGCAAAGACATAAAAAGGAACAAGAGGAGAATTTTAAGTACGTTCTTCAAGAGCTTGTTTGGAGATTTAATGCCAATGATAATGACTGTGTCATGATGACCTATCAAGTGCCATCAAGGTGAGAGTTAATTCTGTCTGTATTGTGAGAAAAGGGAATTTTGTAAAGCTCAACCAAAAATGAAAATTATATCATTTACTGATCCTCAAGTCATTCCTAAACCCATAAGACTTTTGTTTATCACAAATGAAACACAAATGAATGTTTGTTTTTTTTGTTTTTTCTTTTTACAAATCCTGATAGATTTCGATCACTCAGCTGAAAATCCTTTCGACCAAAACATTCAAACTTTGAAAAGTGTATAAACAGATTGTGAATTACTTTTCTTCGGTACTGATGTACTTTCAACTGAAACGGAATTGAACAGAGAGCAGGGTTTTATCTTATTGCATATCACTGCCATCTTTCTCATAGCAAACTAATGGTTTGAAGGGAATGATTAAGGATACTCTACCCAAGCCATTAAACTGATGTCATCAGAGAACCAATTGCAAAATTAGTAGATTTTGATTAAAGATTACCAAGACAAATATATATATATACTGTGTGTGTATATATATATATATATATATATATATATATATATATATATATATATATATATACTGTGTATGTATGTATATATATATATATATATATATATATATATATATATATATATATATATATATATATATATATATATGCGAATGAAGAAGAACCAGCCCCGTTTCTCTTCAGAACAGCGTAGAGAACTGATTGATCAGCACCCCTGGATGAGGAGAGGAGCATTACCCAATGCCATCAATGTCATGGTATGGGACTCTAGGGGTGAGCGATATATAAAAAATAAAAATAAAATAAAATATCACAAATCTTTTCAGACAGGATCTTATTACTGAGCCAAACTAATTTCCCTATTTAAACCGAATATAAATAATGTTTTCAAGCTTAAAAATAATAAAAAATAAATACAGTAGGACAAAGATACAGATTAAATAAACACCTCTGTAAGACTTTCAGATGACTCAACAATTTCCCTTAAGTCTTCAAACACAATGCAAAATTAACAGATTGCCCACACCTAGTGGGCAATATATATCTAAATATTATTTCACTTCATTATTTCATTGTGGTTGAGGCGAGACCCCCGACAAGATTGTAAAAGCTCTTTGGGTGTACAGCAATTCACAATAAAGTGCTATATAAATGCATCATTCATTTATTTTATTTCATTACATTTGTTTTATTTTGTTGAATTAAAAATTTGAATAAAGTTGTTTACAAACAATAAGACAAATGTGAACCTTGTGTATTCAAGCATCATAAAATAGCCCTACATCTGCAAAAGAATATGCACTCTTACACAATATTAAGGATCTGTCTGGTAAGGTAGATTGTGGAGATTTATTATTATTATTATTATTATTATTATTATTATTTACAATCGATATACTTTAATCATTCATGATATCTCATGAACATAAAGTAGGACCCAGGAACATTTGGCCCTTTTTCATGTGTTCCTCTAGATTTAAAAAAAAATAAATAAAATAAAAAATTGGAAACTTAGGACCCTGGAAACATAAGTATGCTCCCCTTCACAACATGCTAAGGTCATTACTTCTGTGGAATCTGAAGCTGTAGATGTTGTCATGCAGAGTGCTATCAGTCCAAATGAGTGACCATTAACAGAGCTCATACCTATAAAGATCACCACCAATCAGTCATTTAGAGTTTTCATTTAATTGCTTACAGCATCTTGTGTTTCCTAAATTGTAAGAGTACAGGTGAAAGAATCTTGCATGTGTTTATAGGAGTGTGTGTACTGCGAGAATGACGTCTCTGCCCCGCTAGAAGAAGACCAACCCGATATGAAGTTTGCCATTTTGAGAGGAGAAATGGTAAAAGATGGAGGAGTGTCTCATTTTCAAAAAGAGGAGGAGCAATCTAGTGTATAATCTGAAGACTTCCCACTAATCTCTGCCAGCAGAGGGCAACAGGACCTTTCAGGTTCCTAGATCTAGAGATCTTATCGTTCGTGAGTGAAATGACTGAACTGGCACACTTGTCATTCGTGAACGAACTGAATGAACGGATACACGTCGTTTGTGAATTAAATGAACTGGCACATAGCTTATCTTGTTCGCGAACATTTAAATTAGAGTAAACTGGGTTAATCTGCTATTTTAGCATGTCAATCTCGAAAATGCAAAGCGCAGTTATAGGTACAGTACTGTGCACATACGCTCGTCTTGATATTTAGCAACTCCACGTTTAATCCATAGACCGTAAAAGAAAGGTTAATCCCCGATTTATGGATGTGAATATATAATATACAAACTGTCTGACCAAACAATTAAAATGCTAATTAGGCAAGAAACCCCGTGCTTTGTTCATCTGAACAACTCAATTAGACTTCCTATATCGAACACGATTATACACACATTTTAATAAAGCCAGATCAGTTTTTGTAACAAGTGAATGCGTTCGTTGACGTAAGACATAACACATAATACACTCTTTTGCCACCTGCTGGCATATTCTGTGTAAAACGAAGAAATTATCTCTGAACTAATCATTTTGGTGAATGAACCGAAAATGAACGAATTTCTAGAAAGAATCATAATTTCCACCACTAATTAGTGCTGCAACTACGTGTCGACGTCATCGTTTACTTCGACTACAAAATGCGTGCAATGCGTGGACGCGTCACACTGTTTACATCTCGCATAATGGCATACGGCGAATGAAGAAGTTGCATTCTATCACAAACAGAGACCACTGTTATTAAAAGTATGAGAATACTTTAAACAGAGGACAAATAAAACGTCTCTTTGTTCCCTTTGCAAAACCGATATGGTGTACCACGGCAGCACAACTGCGATGAGCGAGCACCTCAGAGGAACATCTAGGCGCTCTCCGGTGTCTCCATGCAATTTAACTGGTTACCCTGTGATCTGGTGACCAACTTCCTAGTTCAGGTCTGATATTCTTGTGCTGCGGCATCCTGAAAAGTTGAGATGTTTTCAACTCGATGCGGTGCGGACGCGCCTGAGAAGAAGGAAGAAAGAAAAAAAAAAAAAAAAAAAAAAGGGGTGATAGGTGACCGGCCCCTTAAAAGACAGCGCGCCACGAGACAACAGTCACAAACCACCGAGCTACCCAGAATCAGCTCCAGATCTCTGGAAACCATGGTAAACCTTGCAGAACCATGACTACATTCTATGGTCATGATGCTAAAGAACATTTCATGACGTCTCAGACAACGGTAAATTTATTGCTACCGAGGTTTAATTATAAACGCTGTCATAAACTCATATTTACAATAGTAAAATAATTTTTGCCTCTTATTTTATACTGCGCAAAAAAAAAAAAAAAAAAAAAAAACTTCCTCCACATTGGTTGAAAATGAACAAAGGTTGAAAATGTTACTAACCTGTCTACTCTTCCCACAGTCAAGGAGGGGGAACTCAGGGCCCAGTGGTTAGAGAGTGGACTCCTAACCCTAGGGATGTGGGTTTCGAGCCACAGCCCGGCCATGCCATGACTGAGGTGTCCTTGAGCAGGGCACCGAACCCCCAGTTGCTCCCTGGGCGCCGCAGCATAAATGGTTGCCCACTGCTCCGGGTGTGCGTTCACGGTGTGTGCGCGTTCACTGCCGTGTGTGCACTTGGATGGGTTAAATGCAGAGCTGCTTCCACAGGAGCCTTTTCCATATCTCCCCATTGCCGCAGCAGTGTCTGCTTCCGCAGGAGCCCCTTTCGTATCTCCCCACTGCCGCAGCACTGTCTGCTCCCGCAGGAGCCTTTTTCGTATCTCCTCACTGCCGCAACAGTGTCTGCTCCCGCAGGAGCCCCTTTCGTATCTCCTCACTGCCGCAGCAGTGTCTGCTCCCGCAGGAGCCCCTTTCGTATCTCCTCACTGCCGCAGCAGTGTCTGCTCCCGCAGGAGCCCCTTTCGTATCTCCTCACTGCCGCAGCAGTGTCTGCTCCCGCAGGAGCCTTTTCTTTACCTCCCCCATATATAAAAAAAAAAAAGTCATCATGTTAAGCCATTTCACTGAAATAAGCTGTTCAGTTTTCACAATAAGCGACGTGAATTTCAACAAGGGTTTATGATCAGCTTCGATGCCCCACATTCGCAGTCGCATTAGCCTCTGCATAATACGCTGTTTTCAAACATAAAAAAAATAAAAATAAAAAAATAAATAAAAAAAAATTTAATTTAAAAGTCTCTCTTGTTTCCACTGTCCGTCCAGCGAGCACCAGTCTCTCAGCGGACGCAGTAAATATTTATTTGTTTCCACTGTCCGTCCAGCGAGCACCAGTCTCTCAACGGACGCAGTAAATATTTATCCGTTTCCACTGTCCGTCCAGCGAGCACCAGTCTCTCAACGGACGCAGTAAATATTTATTCGTTTCCACTGCCCGTCCAGCGAGCACGAGTCTCTCAACGGACGCAGTAAATATTTATCCGTTTCCACTGCCCGTCCAGCGAGCACCAGTCTCTCAGCGGACGCAGTAAATATTTATTCGTTTCCACTGCCCGTCCAGCGAGCACGAGTCTCTCAGCGGACGCAGTAAATATTTGTTTGTTTCCACTGTCCGTCCAGCGAGCACCAGTCTCTCAGCGGACGCAGTAAATATTTATTCGTTTCCACTGCCCGTCCAGCGAGCACGAGTCTCTCAGCAGACGCAGTAAATATTTATTCGTTTCCACTGTCCGTCCAGCGAGCACCAGTCTCTCAGCGGACGCAGTAAATATTTATTAGTTTCCACTGTCCGTCCAGCGAGCACGAGTCTCTCAGCGGACGCAGTAAATATTTATTTGTTTCCACTGCCCGTCCAGCGAGCACCAGTCTCTCAGAGGACGCAGTAAATATTTATCCGTTTCCACTGCCCTTCCAGCGAGCACTAGTCTCTCAGCGGACGCAGTAAATAGTTATTCGTTTCCACTGTCCGTCCAGCGAGCACCAGTCTCTCAGCGGACGCAGTAAATATTTATTCATTCCACTGTCCGTCCAGCGAGCCTCAGTCTCCCAGTGGACGCAGAAATACCTATTTGTCTCCTCTATCAGTCGGCGAGCACTAGTCTCACAGCGGACTCAATAACATCTATTTTTCCACTGTTTGTCCAGCGAGCACTAGTCTCCCAGCGGACGCAGAAATATCCATTGATTTCCCTGTCCGTCCAGCGAGCACCAGTCTCTCAGTGGATGCAGTAATTATCTAATTCCTTCTACCTGTCCATTGGGCCTCAGTCTCCAAGGGGACACCGTAAATACATATTTTTCCTCTGCCTGTCCAGCGAGCACTAGTCTCTCAGCGGACGCAGTATGCATCCATCTCTTCCTGTTCTTCGTCCAGCAAGCCCAGTCTTCCAGCGGACGCAGGGACATAATTCGTCTCCCATATCTGTCCAGCGAGCCTCAGTCTCCCAGCGGACGCAGTAATATCTATTGGTTTCCTCTGTCTGTCCAACAAGCACTAGTGTCTCAGCGGACGCAGTAAATACCTATTCATTCCTCTACCCGTCCAGCGAGCCTCAGTCTCCCAGTGGACGCAGTATGCATCCATCTCTTTCTGTTCTTCATCCAGCGAGCCAGTCTTCCAGTGAATGCAGGAATATAATTTGTTTCCTCTATCTGTCCAGCGAGCCTCAGCCTCCCAGCAGATACATTACGCATCAAGTCAATATATCATTACACCTCGCAGGCAGACGGTGGAGCCCGTCTTCCCGACATCGTAACCGCTTCTTCCTCAACTATTAACCAACAGGACCTGCCTGCTCCTCTACTTCTGCCAGAGGCAATGTGAGATCTCCTGGTCAAACGACCATACTTCTAAAAACGTCAGCCCGCCAAATCTCTGAGTTTTGGGGGGTTCGTAGTCCGGCGGCTGTCCTTTTGCTCTCTTGTTTTTGGGGGGAGTACTCTGGGTTCGGGCCACATCCCGAGCTCGGAGCCCTCCACCCGGACAGCACGCCAAATACGCATAAACTTACGGTATTAATATACGTAGATGTGAACTCGTGAAATGCTGTTTTATAACAAAGTTCGGGAGGAACAGTCGCAGTTCATTAACCTGATTAACACAAGTGGAGACCAATCAGTAATCAACTCATGACAAGGTATAAATAACAGCAGAACCTATCTCTGTTCATTGACGGTTTTCAGCATCCCTCCTCCACCCCATTTCTCCTCACTTATAGATCCATCTACTCTTACCACAACCGGGGGGAGTACTCTGGGTACGGGCCACATCCCGAGCTCGGAGCCCTCCACCCGGACAGCACGCCAAATACGCATAAACTTACGGTATTAATATACGTAGATGTGAACTCGTGAAACAGCTGAATAAATAAACTTTCCATTGATGTATGGTTTGTTAGAATTAGGACAATATTTGGCTGAGATACAGCTATTTGAAAATCTGGAATCTGAGAATGCAAAAAAAATCAAAATTTCAAGTTGTCCAAATTAAGTCTTTACTGTAGGAAATTTACTAAATATCTTAATGATTTTTTTTGGCATAAGAAAAAAATAGATAATTTTGACCCATACATTGTATTGTTGGCTATTGCTACAAATATACCCATGCTACTTGTGACTGGTTTTGTGCTTCATGGTTACAAATGTTCTGGTCACAATGCAGTCATTCAACAAAGATGTCAGGGCACTAGTTCTCTGAGTGGAGGAAACTAGCTTTATGTGTAGCATTCTATAAAATATCTGAAGCTGTTCCTACATGAAATACTCTTTTTCTATTATCTGAAATTCAGTGTACTACCGAGTGTACTTCATGGCCAGTAGTGTTGAAGCAGGAAAATTGGAACTGGCTCTACATCTGTTTCTGATTTTAAGTATTGAAGCAAAAGATTGAGTAATGGCGACTGCATAACATTTTGTTTATTCAAATTTGTTTAATAGTCTTTAAAAGCATGTAATTTGGTTTGCGGATGTTTTTTTAAAAAATAATAATAATTTCATAAATTTAGTGAGATAAACATGTCACTTTATTCCTACCTTTTAATTTAAAAAAAGATGATACCTACACCTTTCTGTCAGCAGTTTTAATTGTCTGATAAACATCATTATACAAGCCAGTAACATCCACTGAACTTTTGTTATATTGTTGTTGCATCGGCTAAAATTCCATGACCTACTTGGTTTAGGCATGCAAGATTATCGGGAAATGTTGGCATACATGGTTAATTTAATTAACTGACAATATATTTTTTTTAATTTAATTATATGATTTTAATATGGTCAATGACGAAATGTGCATATTTTGGTCAATATTGCCTTTTAAAAATATTTTTTTTATATTGACAAGTATCCCTTTATTCAATACAAACTTTTATAGTTTGAATACATTTTGAGTACACTGAAATTTTAAATATTATTTTATGTTTTGGTATCTCAAACCTCCAAAACGTCAGGTGACACAACCATCTTCACATATTATGAACAAACTAAGAAAACTATTCAAAATGGAGCTTTAGTTGTAATAAATGCTAAATAAAATACTGTTGCGTGATTCTGTTTAAAAAAATTTATAAACAAATTTCACAAATAACATAGATTTAATAAAGCTGTTGAGATAAACTGTTGAGAAAACTTTTGTCCAGCAATTGGTATTCTCAAATGTCATGGTGGTACAACAACTTGGAGATAAAATCAGGAATATAGGTAGAATATAGGTTATTTGAAAATGATTATGGCAGATTGTTGATGTATTATTATTCAAGACTGCTTTATAATTTTCTTAAAAGTAGGATTAATCTATTTTAAGCATGCTGACACTTTGTTTAGGTCTTAGGTATATGAATTAAAATTTTCAGAATTACAGTTATGGTTATTAGTAACACCTTGGGGCTTAAAAAGGGCAGAGAGACTCTTTTTAAATGTATTATTTTTTAATTATTTGTAAGCGTTTTTATTATTATTATTAAATAAACCAGTAGGTTTTAAGACGTAAAACATCTTGGTCACAAGGGATTTGTTTTCATCACCATCTGTTCTCTCAACGAGCACACAGTTAGCTGACCTCTCACCCTACTCAGTTTTTTCTTTATCTATTCAAACCTCTATTAATGATAAATACATCTAATTAAACTAAAGTGGAATAAAATAGAATCAATTCAGTAAATAACTAAATATTAAGCACAGCAGACTAAAACCGCTCCTCAGTATTATGCATTTTCTAAACTTTAAGGATTATTAAAGTCTTCTGGTCTTTCATTAGTTTCTTTGATTTAGAAGCTCTGGAATTTATTGGCACTTTAAGTCACTGGTATACATGTGAAATATATCAAGAAAAACAGAAAGTTAATATACACACAATGTTCTTATAAACTGTGTACCATATAGCTGTAATGATTTAACATGTAACCACAAACCGCAATGTATATAAATACGCTTTTCTTTCTTCAGCATACTCGGCTTAGATATTTTAATAACTGATAACTTTAAGTCACTTACTAATGAGAGGTAAGAATATTACCACAAATGATTTCATATATATATATATATATATATATATATATATATATATATATATATATATATATATATATATATATATATGTTAATTTCTGTGTTGTGTCCACAAACTTTTAATGTCCAAATTAAATTAATTTACAGATTAACAATCAAAATCATTATACAAATTGAACTGGGCACCACAATACTGCACTACTATATTATATATATATATATATATATATATATATATATATATATATATATATATATATATATATATATATATAAAACAATAAAAACATACTTTTTAATTGCTATCCTACACAGGGCCATTGACTTTATCCATGTGCCAGTCTATCAGTGAGACTTTCTATATTTTTCACTACAAAAGACAGAAAAATATTTCGGCCCACTAAATCAAAACAATTTCTCAATCTCTAGAATACATCAGTTCACTTTTTAAGCTAGTTCAATTTAAAATTCATTTCTAAATTAAGCTTTAATTGCTTCGAGGCATCATGTTTCAGAAGACAAAAAATATCCAGGGGTATGTTAAAGTTACTATGAAATCCTTACTTTTCTGTAAGATGATGTCTTATCCCAATATATCAGCCTTTGCTTGTAAAATCCTAAAGCTTCAGCCATTTTCTCAAGAAAATCATATATGAAAAGAATTCCATCATGCTCCAATACAGGATTAAGTGAATTATAAATAAAGATGCATGGTCTTTAAAAACAATTCTACCATGGCCTCCACATAAACTTAGAATGTGTGATGATGGAGGAGTTCAGGCTGTCCTCAGCTGATGCAGGACTTTCTTCAGTCTCTGTCTCCTCTTGGTCAGAGCAGAGGTCCTCACTAGAACGATTGGATGGGGATGGGGACAGTGCTAAGAATAGGTCGGACACACTGTGGCCTCCTTGGCTTAGCACCTCTCCAGCTGGCCATGATCGACTGGAGGAGGACGGCTCTGATATGAGCTCTTTAATCATCTCCTGAAGGTGATCCTCATTTAATGGCATGCACTCTAGCAGGTGGTTGAGCAGTTCTGCAGCAACTGTGGCGTCGATGCCTGGGCATGTGGACAGAAAGGTGTGCACCTCATGCATGCACTGGATATAACCTGCTGCGAATCTCTCACTGGTCTCTTGATTCACAGCATCAGGTTCTGAAAGTCCAGACACACAAGAGCTTCAAATAATTGTTCATGGTTACTAATTCCCTAAATATGCCATGCAACATAGGTAAGGGTCATCTTACCCTTAGAACGGTTCTGTAGGATGTTCTCAACTCGTTTTACTGTTAGTTCAAGTACCTCTGCATTCTCCATTTTTGTCTGCAGCTGATTGTAAATTAGATAAATATTTTTAAACATCTTTAATATTTGTTTATATTTACAAAGTGAGGTTCGTCTGTTTAGGCTATCTATCAGCTGACTAAGAGTCGGTGGTACATGCAGTAAAGATGAGCTACACTTACATCGATATCTGTAAGTAGTGTCCTGAGATCCTGCAGGCTTTCATTAATTCGCGCTCGCCTCTTTTTCTCCACTATTGGTTTTCGAGTCTATTGAAGCAGAAGATTATATATAAATATATGTAAATAGGTGTTTAAGCATACCACATACTTATTTTTCCTTTTTGGCATTCATAGAAAATACAAAATGGTTTTACCTTTCTGTCTACTTTAGCGGCATAAAATGCTTCCTCCTCCACATCGAAACCATTTCTGAGTCTAGCCGCGGGGGACATTCCGGACTAAGTGGTTTGGTCAGTGATCCGCCGTCCAGAATCGTTCGGTCCGTAAATAAAGCAGACTAGATATACAATAGATATACAATAGTGAACAAACCAGACAGAACTGACAGCACCTCGGTGAGAGGTTAGAGTGAGGGCTTTATAGCAGTTCATTTGCAAATGAATGAAACATTCGCGTGCGGCGGTCTGCGCTCGCTTCAGCCAATCATCGCGCGCGCTTTTGTCTCTTTCTCAGAGAGCGCACACAAGCGAAGCTGCTAAATTTAATTATTTTTGTTTATATCTAAGCATGTAGGTATATTTATATTCTACTTCCACATTCCACCTTTACTTTTCTTGTGACCCTTGTGTATATGTGTGAGTGTGTGTGTATATATATATATATATATATATATATATATATATATATATATATATATATATATATATATATATATATATATATATATATATATATATACGTGTGTGCGTGTGTGAAGGTTAACTGTCTTCTGGCACTTGTTGGTGGCTGCGTTCTTCAACTACAGTTCAGTTAATCAACTACTACTGAAACTACTAATAGTTAAAAAAAATTGTAAACATAAAACATTTGTATACGATCGTGAGAAATCTGTTCAAAATTGTGTTGTGCTCCGAGAGGTCGAGGGTCGTGCGGGTGTAAGGTAATGCCGTCAGTTGGCAGCTGCAATGCAGTCAGGGTTGAATAGAAAAGAGCAAGAGGAGGGAGGGGTGGGTGAGCGACAGGTGTCCAACTGTTCAACTGGCGCCCGATGGGCCTCTATGCTGACTACAGAATAGGCAACATTCAATTACATTCATTACGGTTACGGAAATATGTCCTGGTCACATTTCAGTCTAAAATAATAATATGTATGTATTGTACATGTGAAAGAATTGACAATAAAGCAGACTTGACTATTGACTTGACTTTAATTAGTTTAGTACGATTAAGATTATTGGGATTGTTACATTATTCATTATTTATTCTGGTGTGTCTGTCTGTGTGTGTGTGTGTGTGTGTGTGTGTGTGTGTATGTGTGTATTTTAATATATTTATAATGTATATAAATGTGTATATATATATGTATATATATATATATATATATATATATATATATATATATATATATATATATATATATATATATATATATATATATATATATATAGAAAGCATTTGTTTTAAAAAGTAAAGATATTTCACAATATTACGTTTTTTTTTTTTGTGCTGTATTTTGGATCAAATAAATGCAGGCTTAGTGAGAATGCTCTAAAAACATTAAAAATCTTACAGTTCAAAAACTTTTAATTTGGTAGTGTCTATAGCTGCTAGTGTCTTAAGGAACGTTTCACATTTAAATCTGAAATAATATATACATATAATAATATAACATATATTTAATTATTACACATTTTTCACAGGTGAATCTGCACATATAATATATAATTAAGACCAGGACACATAGTCATTGGAAAGGTAGTTGTTGTTATGTTGTTTTGACAAGTGCTGTGTTAGTCAAAGCTATTTTAATATATCAGGAAGACATATAGACCACTAATACTAAGTTTGAACTACACTCTCATACAAAAGAAGAAGAGCAGGTGTTCAGAGTGTCCAATTCCAAAATATAGAAATATCAATCCTACGGCAATCTTTTATCAGTATGACATTTATTTAATATACTGTATCAGTCTGAAAAAAAAAAAAAAAAATATATATATATATATATATATATATATATATATATATATATATATATAAATATATATATGTATATGTGTGTGTATATATATATATATATATATATATATATATATATATATATATATATATATGTATATATATATATATATATATATATATATATATATATATATATATATGTATATGTGTATGTATATGTATATGTGTATATATATATATATATATATATATATATATATATATATATATATATATATATATATATTGTCTTCATACTCATAAACTAACATTGTTTATGTGTACTTTTTTGTACACATTTATATATTTGCATCTAAATAGATGAGTGAAAAACAAAAATTACTATGTACATGTTGCAAACCATTTCTTTATTAATTACTGTTTAAAACTGTACATAGAAGTGATAATGACTCAAATGTGAACAGTATTAGTAGCTAAAGAATGTTTAATTTCAATTAGTTCTATTAATTGTTTCTAATACTGAAAATTCTTTCATTAGATATTTAGTGATAATTAAATAAATACAATTATTATAAGGGGCCTTCTACAATGCAGGCTACAGTAGCTTTTACTTCAGAGAGGAAGTAGAGAGGGTCTGAAATGGGGACTATTCTGGTCAGTGAAACATATCTATAAGATATATTACAGGAGGATCTACCACAGTCAGCACAAACTGGATGTGCGCAGCTCTGCACTGTGCAGACTGGTGGCATACTTATTCATTTGACATTCATACAAAGTGGTACATACACTTGTTCAGGTAAGTCATATGTACTATATATATATATATATATATATATATATATATATATATATATATATATATATATATATATATATATATATATATATATATATATGGAGACACCATAGTCGTACACTGCTAAATCACAGATATTTCACCAGGGCCTCCACATCTTAAGATCTGAGAGGTGTGGGCTCTCCACATCATGTGGCATTCTCATGGGAGTAGAACATTGATTCTGAGACTGGGAGACCCTCTCATAGAAATCAGGAGAAGGAGGGCAGGTTTGTGGACTCTCAAACTCATCAGCATGGAAACCAATGTAGATGCTATGGTTAGAAGAAATATTTGTCTGGGAGTTCTTGGGGAGCTGAGAGCAGTCCTTAGCTGAACTGGGTAGAAATTTGAGTAAGTGGTTGAGCAGACGGGACCCCAAGGTTTTGTCTATCCAGTCACATGAAAGTAGAAGGTTGTGAACTTCCTGCATGCACTGGATATATCCAGTACTGTACCTCTGTTGGGTCTCTGCATCCAGAAAGGGGTCTAAGTGGAGACAAAAAGTAAGTTAACAATAGTTGTTAATAATGAAACATCAACAATGAAATTAACAAATTAGTGAAATTGTTGTTGCTCTCTTTTGGTAATAGAACAATAGAGACTTTACCTATGTGATCCTTTCCAAAAGTTCAAACTTGAATTGGGTAATTTCACTTAATGTAATAAAACAAAATAGGGCTAATAAAATACCTAAAAAATACAATGGCCATTTCAAAGCTTGTATACAGCCCGCTTTGAAAAATGCAATTTACTTACCAGAAACTCTGTTGCTCTGGATATTTTGCAAATGTTTCACCGTCATCTCAAGAATATCAGCCTTCTCTAACTTAGACTGCTGTTTTATGATTAAAAAAAGAAAAAGAAAAAGAGGATCATGATCAGTCTAGTGGTACTAGTATAAAATGAGTTGGTCTAAAGACTGTGAGACAAAGAAAAGTTACACATGCAAGAATTATATTTTTCAAACTGCATTTTAACTTACATCAAGCCTGAAAGCTCCAACTACCATCTCTCTCAGCTGATCTAGAGAGTGATTTATTCTTTCCCTTCTCTTTCTCTCAATGAGAGGTTTCCGCAGCTGAAAAGATCAAAAGTCAGAAAACAAAAGTCTATTACTTTTATAACCAAGCTAAGAATATTTTATAGTGATATTATAGAATACCTTTCTCTCCTCTGTTGCACTGATTTGCCTTTGGCCTGCATTTTGCTGGAGGTTGGTAGCAATCATCTCCAGTGGCTTCTGAGCAATGCAGACTCACTCCTGTCTGAGTGCTGGGTGTTTCTAAGGCCCTCCGCGCTGTGCACACCCTATATTTATAGGAGGGACATTAGCATCTCAATGCACAAGCTCTTTGCCTGAGATATTTTCCCACACGCTTGCTTCTATAACTCACAAATGACAGGTCACCGCCTCTATTCAATGCATGAGCCCCCAAACACACACACACACACACACACACACATAGGCCTCCTCAAAGCAAACAACAGATGTCTAGCTTAGAGGCATTCCGCACACAGAAACTACACGTTTTCTGTCACGTGAAAACCCAGGATGGTTTTCCAAGGTGGCTCGGCATTCACAGTCTCTCATTAGAGTGTTCTGTTACAGTCAACCACCTGAGACCAAATGCGTATTCACGCCCTGTCCTTAATAGACCTAAGCAAACCCAAATCCAATCTCAAAGGTATACAGAGCTAACTCTCCGAACAAATGAGAGAAATTTTGATTTGCCAAAAAAAAATAAAAAATCTTACTACTTAACAAAATGTATAAAATTACAAAATATAAAATATGAGACAACAGTAATATGGCCATTAATATATGGCTAAAGAAGTCTTAAGAAGCTTTAAGAAAAGAGTAGTAGGCTAAATAGGCCATGAGTTGCATCACTTTGCCCTCCAGCAGTAAACGTGAGCAGGTGTCAGCGTGCTCTAGGCCACTGGCAGATGTTTGTGAATTAATCTCTGATCTGTTTGACAAGAGCCACGCGACTGCCAGCAGAGCATACAGACGTGGGAAACTCCACTGGACAAACTGCTCAATGATCCACGGCTAATGAGAGTGACCCGGTGCGGGGTGAAGGGGGAAGCGAATTGGGAAGTGCCCAGTGCAGTGCTGTGGACAGGTGCACTCTATTATCTCTCCACAGCAAGTGTACATTGACAGAGGCAGGTTAACGCAGCAGAACATTTGCCAAGCTAAATATGATTTGCTACAAGCATCATATCCGGATTGTATAAGCAAAGCAAATCTCTTATATTTGATCTTGCACCATTATTTTGAAAGAGAACCATTCTGTTGTAATTGTACAATTATTTTGTTTTGTAGATGCAGCTTGTAAAGTTTTATTGCAAATTACAACATTTTCATTTATTTGAACAAATTTACCTTTTTGTTGTTGTTGTTGTTTTTTTACTGAAATGCTTCCAACTTGCAAACTTGGAAAGATCATATTTACATGCACCTGGATGGGCATATCCATCCTGAAGTATCGATACTTTCAATTTTGTAACGAAAGGATCGATCCTCATTAAAAGTGCATTTGAACCATCCATTTTATTTATTTTACAAGACATTCTCTGCACAAATTAACTTATAAGTGGAAAAAATTACTGTATTAGTGAAAAAGTGTGTAGGACAGAACTATTTCTCCTGCTCATCAAAAACATGATGAACCATCATCAGAAACAAAGCCCAGATCATATATATATATATATATATATATATATATATATATATATATATATATATATATATATATATATATATATATATATATATATATAGTCTGTAGGACATAACTTTTTCTCCTGCTTCAATTTGAAGCAATGGTACTTCATATAACATTATCCAGAGAAACAAATGTTAATGATAAATCCCCTGTTTTGTTTGTACTGGCTACTGTATACAGGCCACCAGGGCACCATACAGACTTTATTAAAGAGTTTGGTGATTTTACATCCAAGTTAGTTCTGGCTGCAATTAAAGTTTTAATAGTTGGTGATTTTAATATCCATGTTGATAATAAAAAAGATGCATTGGGATC
This sequence comes from Carassius auratus, assembly GCF_003368295.1. NCBI lineage: Eukaryota > Metazoa > Chordata > Actinopteri > Cypriniformes > Cyprinidae > Carassius > Carassius auratus. The sequence goes on from NC_039257.1 coordinate 15,281,588, forward strand.
AGCATTTATAGACATTCTGAACTCTATTGGGGTTAGACAACACGTTTCAGGACGTACTCATTGTTGAAATCATATTCTAGATTTAATACTGTCACATGGAATTGATGTTGATAGTGTTGAAATTACACAGAAAAGTGATGATATCTCAGATCATTATTTAGTTTTGTGCAAACTTCATTTAGCGAAAATTGTAAATTCTAATTCTTGTTACAAGTATGGAAGAACCATCACTTCTACCACAAAAGACTGCTTTTTAAGTTATCTTCCTGATGTATCCAAATTCCTTAGCATATCCAAAACCTCAGAACAACTTGATAATGTAACAGAAACTATGGACTCTCTCTTTTCTAGCACTTTAAATACAGTTGCTCCTTTACACTTAAGGAAGGTTAAAGAAAACAGCTTGACACCATGGTATAATGAGAATACTCGCACCCTTAAAGAGAGCAGCCCGAAAAATGGAGCGCAGCTGGAGGAAAAAAAAACTAGATGTATTTCGTATTGCTTGGCGGGAAAGTAACATATCCTACAGAAAAGCATTAAAAACTGCTAGATCCAATTACTTTTCTTCTCTTTTAGAAGAAAACAAACATAACCCCAGGTATTTATTCAATACAGTGGCTAAACTAATGAAAAATAAAGCCTCAACAAGTGTTGACATTTCCCAACACTACAGCAGTAATGACTTTATGAACTACTTTACTTCTAAAATCAATACTATTAGAGATAAAATTGCAACCATTCAGCCGTCAGCTACAGTACTCGCATCAGACAGTGCACCCGTCCTGCCGAAAGACTCTGCAACGCATAGTGAGAGCAGCTGAGAAGATCATTGGTGTCTCTCTCCCCCAGGCACCACTGAACTATGACCCCCCCCCCCCCCCCCCCCAGATCCCTCCCCAAAAAAAATATACGATGACATATGCCCCAGTCACTTTGTGCAGCGTTGGTCTGCTCACTACCTCATTCTCCATGGAACTGACATCATTCCACTACCTCATCAGTCAGTTAAATAAAATAACTGCTCTTGAGCCCTTTGCCACTTTAATCAGACTTAATAAGCTTTTGTTTTTGCACTAAATAATCTTTTATCTGCACTTTTGTTCACTTCATTGATTTGCACTCTATCTGCCTTTTGCCTTGTGCTGCTTTATTTAACTATTTTTAATTTTATTATGTCTTTTTTTTACATTCCCTTATTGTATAGTTGTATCTACATTTTAAATTTTGATCCAGATTTTTAGGCTTTAATGTTAATTTTATCTGTGTGCACCGGGGGTCTGAGAGTAACGCAATTTCTGTATGTATGTACTGTACATGTGGAAGAATTGACAATAAAGCAGACTTGAACTTGAACTATAGACCCCCTGAGGAACAGTTCCACTTATTCTCTACTATAGGGGAGGAAGAATTGTATAAACATGTTAAATCATCTAAACCAACAACATGTTAGACCCTATACCATCTAAGCTCCTAAAAGAGGTGCTTCCAGAAGTCATAGATCCTCTTCTGACTATTATTAATTCCTCAGTGTCATTAGGATATGTCCCCAAAACCTTCAAACTGGCTGTTATTAAGCCTCTGTTATTAAGTCAGGATTTAGACCATATCATAGTACTGAGACTGCTCTCCTTAATCTGCTCTTACCATCTGATCGTGGGTGTATCTCTCTATTAGTTCTATTGGATCTTTGTGCTGCGTTTGACACAATTGACCACAAAATTATTTTGCATAGACTTGAACACTTTGTTGGAATTAATGGAAGTGCATTAGCATGGTTTAAATCATACTTATATGACCGCCATCAGTTCATAGCAGTGAATGAAGATGTATCATATAGATCACAAGTGCAGTATGGAGTACCTCAAGGTTCAGTACTAGGGCCACTACTCTTCACGCTTTATATGTTACCCTTGGGAGATATCATCAGGAAACATGGTGTTAGTGTCGTGGAGGGTAAGGAGGAACTCACTTGCAGACAGGAATGCACAAACACAGGTTTTATTCTCAAAAAGGGGAAAACAAAACCCACGAGGGGGAAAACAATGACTAGGGCAGATACTAAATAACTTAACAAGACTAGGTAGAAATGATAAACAAAGACTCAAAACACAAGAACACTAACTACAAATAAACATTAACAGGTCTCACAACTTCTTCTTCCAAGAGCAACACCGAGTAACACTATATCACAGGAACATGTAGAAACACATATCACAACATGGAAACAATCACAATGAGGAACAATGAACCGACGAAAGACAGAGCACACTAGGGGATCTAAAGAGGAGAACTAATCAAGACATAACAGGTGGCACAGGTAAGGCAATCACGACAACTAGGATAACAAGGGGGACGGGGCAAGGGAATGAGACAACACAAGCACATGGCCCAAAGCCAAGGCCATGTGCTGGTACACAAAACACGGGTCTGTCATGATCCTGCCTCAAGACTAGAGGAAAGTCAGGACATGAAGGCAGAATCATGACAGTTAGCTTTCACTGTTATGCTGATGATACTCAGCTCTATATTTCTTTGCGGCCCGGTGAAACACACCAATTTGAAAAACTAATAGAATGCATAGTCGATATAAAAAACTGGATGACGAGTAATTTCTTACTGCTAAATTCTGAAAAAACAGAGGTGTTAATTATAGGACCTAAAAACTCTGCTTGTAATAACCTAGAACACTGTCTAAGACTTGATGGTTGCTCTGTCAATTCTTCGTCATCAGTTAGGAACCTAGGTGTGCTATTTGATTGCAATCTTTCCTTAGAAAGCCACGTTTCTAGCAATTGTAAAAAACTGCAATTTTCCATCTAAAAAATATATCTAATTTACGGCCTATGCTCTCAATGTCAAATGCAGAAATGTTAATCCATGCATTTATAACCTCAAGGTTAGATTATAGTAATGCTTTATTGGGAGGTTTTTTTGCACGCTTAGTAAACAAACTACAGCTAGTCCAAAATGCAGCAGCAAGAGTTCTTACTAGAACCAGGAAGTATGACCAGATTAGCCCGGTCCTGTCAACACTGCATTGGCTCCCTATCAAACATCATATAGATTTTAACCCTTTAACTGCCCCACCAAGAAAAAAGCATTTGAAAATTTTTTTGTTTGCATTTCTTATCTCCTTATGTCATTAGTTACCACACTCAATGTATTTTTTTTCAACACGTCCCATAATTTTTAAAATAGCGGCCTCTACCAAATGGTTGATATGTCACTTTATGGCAAAAGTACCGGAATTCATACACATACTATGGAAATCAGAATATATGAACTATAATGAATGATCAGAAAGTTATATTTCTCAGCAAATAGTACATTCTGACAGCAGAAAGGATTATCTGAAAACATTAGCTTAGCTTTTCTACGTTTACCATAAAGTGACCAATCAACCATTTGGTTGAGCAGGCAGTTAAAGGGTTAAAATATTGCTTATTACTTATAAAGCCCTGAATAGTTTAGCACCTCAGTATTTGAATGAGCTCCTTTTACATTACAATCCTCTACATCCGCTATGTTCTCAAAACTCAACTCAATCAACTGCGAGTGGCAGATCCTTTTCCTATTTGGCACCTAATCTCTGGAATAACCTACCTAACATTGTTCGGGAGGCAGACACACTCTTGCAGTTTAAATCTAGAATAAAGACCCATCTCTTTAACCTGGCTTACACATAACATACTAATATGCTTTTAATATCCAAATCCGTTAAAGGCTTTTTAGGCTGCATTAATTAGGTAAACTGAAACCGGGAACACTTCCCATAACACCCTATGTACTTGCTACATCATTAGAAGAATGGCATCTACGCTAATATTTGTCTGTTTCTCTCTTTTTCCGAGGTCACCGTAGCCACCAGATCCAGTCTGTATCCAGATCAGAGTCACTGCAGTCACCCGGATCCAGTACATATCCAGACCAGACGGTGGATCAGCACCTAGAAAGGACCTCTACATCCTTGAAAGACAGTGGAGACCAGGACAACTAGAGCCCCAGATACAGATCCCCTGTAAAGACCTTGTCTCAGAGGACCACCAGGACAAGACCACAGGAAACAGATGATTCTTCTGCACAATCTGACTTTGCTGCAGCCTGGAATTGAACTACTTGTTTCGTCTGGTCAGAGGAGAACTGGCCCCCCAACTGAGCCTTGTTTCTGCTAAGGTTTTTTTACTCCATTCTGTCACCGATGGATTTTCGGTTCCTTGCCGCTGTCGCCTCTGGCTTGCTTAGTTGGGGTCACTTCATCTACAGCGATAACGTTGACTTACTGATGCACAGACACTATTTAAACTGAACAGAGATGACATAACTGAATTCAATGATGAACTGCCTTTAACTGTCATTTTGCATTACTGACACACTGTTTTCCTAATGAATGTTGTTCAGTTGCTTTGACGCAATGTATTTTGTTTAAAGCACTATATGAATAAAGGTGACTTGACTTGACCTGACTGACATTTACACCAACTCTTAGAGCTTATGTCTTAGAGCACATCAACAGATGGGTGGACAGAGTGACCACACACACACACACACACACACAAATTCTTTTCCCCAATCAGAAGCCCTGGATGAACAGAGAGGTTCGGCCCCTGCTCAAAGCAAGAGATGCAGCCAGCCTTCAGGTCTGGAGACCGGGGAGGCTTACAGCTCAGCCAGAGCCAACCTGAGGAAGGGTATCTGCCAGGCCAAACTCAAACATAAACAGAGGACTGAAGAACACTTCAATTCTTCAGACCTCCGGCGTATGTGGCAAGGCATACAAACTATCACATACTACAAACAACCTAACAATATGCCCCCCTCCAGCTCCCTCCCTGACAAGCTCTATGACTTTTATGCATGGTTTGATCGAAATATGGAGATCTCACTCAAAGAACAACTGTCCTCACTAGCTTCAAAACCTCCACCATCATGCAAGTACCGAAGCACTCCACTGCCTCAGTCCCTAACAATTTTCGTCCTGTTGCACTCACCTCCATCATTGCCAAGTGCTTTGAGAAACTGGTTGCATCCCACTTAAAATCCTGTCTCCCTGCTACACTAGATCCATTCCAATTTGCCTATCGCCGCAATAGGTCAACAGAGGACGCAATTTCAGTGGCACTTCATTCTGCCCTCACCCACCTGGACAGTCAAAATACACATGTGAGAATTCTGTTCATTGATTTCAATTTTGCATTTAATACTGTAATCCCCTCCAAGCTGATCTCCAAGCTCAGCGAAGGAGTCATCTACACACACCCATCAATGCAGCTGTAGTGGAGTGTATGTCAAGTTTTAAGCTCCTTGGCATCCACATCTCTGATGACATCACCTGGTCCCTTAACACCTCCATCCTTGTCAAAATGGCACAGCAGCACCTTTACTTCTTACGGAGCCTTAAGAAAGTTCACCTGAGTACCAGGATCCTTGTGGAATTCTACCACTGTACCATTGAGAGCATACTCACAAACTGCATCTCAGTATGGTACAGCAATTGCTCCGCATCTGACCGCAAATCTGCGGTGAAAACTGCTCAACGGATCACCGGCACCCAGTTAACTTCCACTGAAAACATCTATTTCAAGCGCAGCCTGGGGAGGGAAAGAAACATCATCAAAGATGCCTCTCATCCTAACCATAGACTTTTCCCCCTTCCTATCCGATACATACAGGTGTTACAGGAGCCTTCGCTCTCACACTAGCAGGCTCAGGAAGATTTTCTTCCCCGAGGCTGTGACAATTCTGAATGCCACGCCAACAATCTAACCTGCACTTGCTCCCTTACTGCACTGGTCACAGTACTTTACATATATGTATTGCACTACTCATATTTTGCACAGACTACATTGTTCAAACTATAACACTGTAAACTGGCTAAAGTTGTTACTGTACAAAGCACAGTAAACTATTTCTATAAAATTATCTTTGCACTACTGTTATTTTGCATTGAATACATTGTTTAACAATACTATTGCACACTCATCCAACTCTATTTATTGCTGCTGTTCATAATGTATATATAATCCTTCATTGCTGCTGTTAATAATGTACATAAGATTCCTACATTGCATTCCTATTTAAATTCTGTACATACTCTGCTTAATACTACAGTTGCAATCAAAATGACTCAACCCCTCAGAGACTGCAGTACTTTACAAATACAAGCATTTCTGAAGATATAAAATACAAAAATTTCATTTATAACAGTTCACTGGCATATTAAAAGTGATATTGTTAATATATAATCTCATATTTTTGAGTATACTTAATACTGCTATGTCATAATTATTCAACCCCTATTCAACATTGCTGTTTTTAAATCACTTATTTGCAAGGTGGGGGATAAAAAAAAAGTCTCAAAACACAATTAAGCCTTTAGAAACTCAGAATTAAAAACAGAATTAGCTTGAGCTGTTACACATACACAGTTAGTGTGTAAATAACGAGCGCTTTCTCTCTACCTACCAATCCAATATTCTACTTAAATCAACCCTAGTCTTCATGCGCTTACCAGTGGGGGGTATGCACTATAGCCCGCTGGGTGAAAAACACAACTGGTCAGACCAGTGACGCTTTCAACACCACGGATGTGCTACCTAGATAATGACTACTACCCACTTTCGGTGCAACACTACACAAAAATAACAAAACCGACACATCTCAAAAGAAACATGTCGCTTTGCCTATCAGAGAAAACTCACATTCAAACAACAATATTGCACGCAGTGTTGGGAAGGTTACTTTGGAAATGTAATAGGTTACAGATTACAAGTTACCCTATTTAAAATGTAATAGTAGTGTAACTTTTTTAATTACTTTAAAAAAGTAATGTAACTAATTACTTTTGAGTACTTTTTGATTACTTTTATAAATTTCTAATGAATGTTTATTTGCAACTGTTAATCATCTTCCACCATTTACACCAGGCAGGTTTAACCTTAAAGTAGTGCTCAATACTGTCAGACTTTCACCATCCTTCATTACTTGAATTAAGATGATCACATTTGAACACATTCACCACACAATCAGACTTTAGTACTGCCTTTTACTTCAATGAGATCTGAAGTTCAATGCAGATTTAAAATCAAAAGAAATAGTTTATAGATACTGTTTTTGAAACCAAATCTTTCATTATCCATCCATCTCTCTCATGACTTTAATACTGAAGATTTTTATTTGACTTTTACCATGTTTTGTAAGTGCATTTTTTTTTTTTTGGCAAATGAATTACCACTTGTATTTATTTTTACTACAAAGTCCATGGTTAAACCACGCTTAGTACCATACCATAGGCTACATAAATTTTCCTAAGGGTTGTGTTTTTGTATGCACTAGCTCCCCCTAAACCTATGATAAAATATGATGATTTGTCTGCTAAATTACTGCTGTAACATTACAATAGATAATAATGACGTCGTTTATAAAGTATTTTGTGTGAGTGTGAGCAATGTGCTGCTGTTGCTTGACTAAAGGACAAAACTACATTAGCATATTTACAGATGAGACTGACCTATACCTGAAACCCTGAACAGAAGTGTCGCTTCTGCTCCACCTGTGCGCTTACACAGTTCACTCCGGTCTCTCTTTCTCTCTCGCATTGAGTCTGATCCAAACCGTTCGGCGGAGGCGCAGAGAGCGCGCGAGCCCAACCATTGCCAGTCACGACTGCCAGTCATGAATCATTGCCGATTCATGATTTATTAGAGATTCGGAAATAATCGCTTTAGTATATTCGGCCTGCAATTATACAATAACAATATTTAAGTAGAGGGCCAAATCGTCTGCCGGGCCACCGGGAATAGTCCCGGTTCTCCCGATGTCCAGTCAGCGCCTGATTTCCACAGACACGCAGGACGTGTAGGATTCATATTCAGTCTTTTTGCGGCTTAATAATCACAGACACCAGTCCATATCGCGTTTTTATTCAAGTGTACGACCTACTTTTGATTTATTCATCCAAAATGTGGCATATTTCGTCCGCATTATAGGCTGAATTCCATTTTTATGACTGAATTCTACGAATGTGTTCTCCGCCTCGCGGAGATCATGGGCCATATGTCTTAGTGCAATTTGGGAAAGGAATAAGCTGTATGTGGATGTGTGTAAATATTCAAATGTAATCCTCTTTGTAATTGTTACAGTTTTCATAAGTAACTGTAATTTAATTACTCATTTTTTCTTAGTAATTGTAACTGATTACTGTTACATTTATTTTGTAATTAAATTACGTAACGCCGTTACATGTAACTAGTTACTCCCCAACACTGATTGCACGCATGTACTTACCAACTGATAACTTCACATGGTAAACAAATTGACTTTGGTTAAAATTTTCGTGTATCCAAAATACATTGTTTTTAAACTCAAAGGACTTCAAAATATTTTTAAAGTAACAAAGCAAGGACAAGCCCCCAATTTGTTACGACACCTGGCTCAAGGGAAGCAACAAAAGACAAGGGACAAACGCAAACCAAATATTAAACTCAAGAAAATTTTTATTTACCACTAAATTAAAGTAATATTAAATAATAAAATGAAAACAATTAAAGGAAATCATTATTTTTCTTGAACCTTAACTAGTAGATAATTAATAGTAGTTCTTCAGGAGGTTTCACAGAATATATTAGTTACTGATTAGTTAACTGTTACTTTACACAATCATAAAATTATATTACATACTGATTAGTTAACACATCTTTCTTAGTAGTTAACAGTAGTGAGTTAAGTGTTAATGAATAATCACCTGTTAGTTCTTCAATAATTCCTTATTAGTTATGTAGTAAGTAAGAAACAGTATTCTAAAGTGTTACCCTATATTCTTGCATTTCTGGGTTAGATGCTAATTGCATTTCATTAGCTCTGTACTTGTACTCTGCATAATGACAATAAAGTTGAATCTAATCTAATCTTTAACCACGGTTTTAATACGAATAATATGGTTAAACTATGTTAGTATAGCAAAACGTTTTTTTTTTTTTTTACCTTGGTTTAACTGGTAACTAATAACCATGTTTTTTTTTTCCGTATTTTATGTACACATTTTTGTGTTATACATTTATTTTACGGAATGTATTTGCGAAAATGATTCGGCAGCCGCAGCACACACCACATAGAATAATGCTGTGCATTTCAAGGCACTTCCTTTCACCTGTTTTATCAATGTTACGAATATTTTTAATAAATCAAACTATGACAGGCTTTTACTCAAGTCTTTATCAATTTATTAAAATAATTTTTGTCCCTGGTCTTGGATTTTTTGACATGCCAATTCTGTTGCTAGTATGTACTCCTCGTGTGGTATATTTTTTGGCGTAATGGCAAAGTTTAGACCTCGTGTTAAAATTATTTTCCCGGTTTCCGTGAGTGTGCATTGTGACAGATTCCTAACCTACATTTCATTTGTTTCCATGCATGTTTTATTGTTTGCATTCTTTCTCTCTATCAGCTTTTGAAGTTTATTTAACTGTCGGGTTTTAGTTTTTTTTAACTCTTGTTCGTATGTGGTATCCAGGTGTTCGTCTATTTTGGTTTGTGTGTCATGATCTATAGGAAAAAATCTTTTGAATTTGTCCTTCTCTACTTTTGTTTGTTCCGTGATTCTTTTGATCTTCTTTACAGTCGTTCTTATCCTCTCTTTCACGAGGTCTTTTTGGGCTCTTTTGATTATTTTTTCCGCATTTTTTTTTTCTCCATCTGAAAGTTTTTGTCTTTCTAGAAGAAAACTGTCTGGATTTTAATAATTGAGAAGACAAAATGAAAATCTTTGAACCATCTCGTTCTCGTAAAGGCTTTTTACGCGGTCTCTTGCTCCTTTAGGTAACAGAAAATTCTGGGATACTACACCTTTGTCCATTCCGTTGGGTCTTTTGTCCAGTCACAGATACCGTACAGAGAGTCTGACCCAAAACTGCTCAGATTTTATGCATATGTTGCTCTGTCAAGTGGCAGAAATGATTTTATGTAGGCCATTCTGAGTTAACACCATGCTTTTCCAATGAGGGGAAAAGGACTGTTATACGCACAACCAGTGCAGCATCATAGAATGTCTATGAACAGATTCACGCCCACTTTTAGGGAAAATAACCGCCATACAGTATTGGATAGATTTCGTTTTCTCCAACTCATAAAAAAATACGGAAAGAGAAATATGTACATCGTAACTTTTCCTCATTTTTCAACCTCTTGCCCTTCTCTCTCTCTTTTTTTTTATAGAAAAAGAGGCACAGCAATAGAAAAAAAAATTCTTACTAACCCTCACCCATACACAAGAGACATTTCAATACAGAACAAAATCCTTTAAATGACCAGGAGGTCTACGAACTTGCCCAGTCTCAATAAAATTTGGCTCAGACTCCTTAACTGGACACTGCGAGTCAGGCAAAGCACTCAGATCTTTCTGGAGAGAAACAAACTTTGCTTCACCAGAAACTTCAGACTCCAGGGGAATTGACTCAGGGTGCGAGTCTGGAACATCGGACAGTGTCCGAATCTGTGACAAGGAAGAAACAGGTAATGTGTATGGCCGCACCCTATTATAATGCACCACCTTTGCCGTCTTACCAGAATCAAAAGGATTTACAATGCTATATGTCAGTCCCAGTTCACCACATGAGTCCATGTCTTGCACAATTTTATAAGGTCCCGTCCAATGGGGTGCCAGCTTCATGCGACTCTCCACCGGGTTGTGGAGCCACACCATGGCACCTACATCATAAGGCTGGTGACACAAGCCAACATCATGGTACAGTTTTTGACGGTCGTGGGCTGCCTCACTTTGCATCCGTGCACTGCTAAAGGCAGAGTTCAGTTTTGTCATCAATGAGGAAACAAACTCAGCATGTGATACTGTGTGATAAGACTACATGATCTCTGGCAAGGTGACATTTTCGTGGGTTCAGTCTCAACCCTGGATTGTCGAAAACACCTATTTAAGGCTTGACATGTGTTCCTCAAAGGTTTTATTGTAAATCAAAATATCATCGAGGTATACCATGTAGATGTGCCATGGAAACCTCTGAGGACCAGCTCCATTAAACGTTGAAATGTAGCTGGGGCATTGGAAAGGCCCATCGGCATAGACCGCCACTGATAGAGGCCCTGTTCTGTTGTAAAAGCTGTCTTTTCTCGGTCCTCCTCTGCAACTTTCACCTGCCAGTAACCATTGGAGAAGTCTAATGTGCTGAACCAGGCAGAACCTGCTAGTGCATCCAGTGTGTTGTCCACTTGGGGCAGAGGATGAGAATCTTTAAAAGTCACACTGTTTAAACGTCTGTAATCCACACAAAAACGCCAGGTGCCACATTTCTTTCTCACCAAAACAACCAGCAATGCCCAGGGACTACAGCTCTCCTCAATCACACCATCCGCAAGCAAATCAGCCACCTGCCTTTGTTTTTCAGCACGTTTTTCAGGGGAGGCACGATGTGCACAAAGTTTGATGGGAGCCTGCTCACCAGTTCTTATGTAATGTTTCACCAGCTTACATTTGCCAACATTCTGTTTGGATAAGCAGAAGATGTCATGGAATTCCAACAGCAAGGCTGACAGTGCAGCTTTCTCTGAATCAGAAATAGGTGACTCGTCCAATGATAAAGGAGGCGCAGCTGTGGAAGAGGTCACTGCAGCTACATCAACTCGGGCATGAAACAGTTGAACATCAGAATCGTCAACTGAGTATAACTCACTCAGGTGCATCCCTTGTTTCAATAATATGTCATGTCCAGTAGGATTCAAAATCTGAGCCTTTGTCAGTCCATTGTGAACCCCAGCCAGAGTGTGAGCTACTATTAGACTGGAAGAATCTGCCACATTGGGTTTCAGGTATCCAACAAAGTCACTTGTTGCATGAGCTGCATTAGGTAGACACACTTTGACTGGCACATTTATAGTGGTTGCCAGAGACACATTGCAGCATGTCGGAACAAAGTCTTTGCTGGTTAGTAGAGGAATCATGATGTCCCACAGTTTGAGTTTAGCATGACTGAGGTCCAGTAAAGGCATGATTTTTCAACAGAAAGTCCCAGCCCAGCAACACAGTCTGTGTGGTCTCTTTTAGCCAGTGTGTGGAATAACGCCGTTTAAAAGAACGGCGTTAGGTAACAACGTTATTTTTTCAGTAACGGGGTAACCTAACTAATTACTTTTCCCGTTGTTACAACATCGTTAACATTACTGGACGTTAAATGCGGTGCTTTACTATGCATTGATTTAATAAACTATGCAATCCGAATGCACCCCTGGCTCACACAGCGAGTGAGCAGGTGGGTTAATAACGACATAAGCGATTATGATCGCCTAAGGCAGAGTCAAGTGTTTCATGGTAGCCAATCAGAGCCAGTGTTTTTACACGCCGGCACACATACAGGCACACACGCCAGTGGCGCCAAACACACACACACACACACGCGCGCGCGCGCGCGCAGGACACAATTGAGGACAGTAAGAACGTTAGGGCTCTAGATACAGCTTTGGATGCGTCTAGCTCAGGGAATCCTGTACATTGTCCGGTTCCAGCAGAGCCCCTGCAGCAGGGCAACTGGATGACGGTGAGACAGTGTAGTCGTGGGTCAAAACTCCGCTCTTCTGTTCCGATCAAAACATTAAACAGGTTCTCCCCACTCAGTGATGCACCCACTGAGAAACCTGATGAAAGTGCTCTAGTTATTGGTGATTCTATTGTACGGAACGTGAATATAGAGACACCAACCACCATAGTCAAATGTTTACTGGGAGCCAGAGCACCTGACATCTTGGCAAATTTAAAAGTGCTGGCTAATGCTAAACGTAAATACAGTAAGATTGTTATTCATCCCGGCGCTAATGATGTTCGACTTCGCCAGTCGGAGATAACTAAAAATAACATTAAAGAGGTGTGAACTTGCAAGCACGATGTCAGACACTGTAATATGCTCTGGTCCTCTCCCTGCTTACCGTGGTAACGAGATGCATAGCAGATTGTCATCACTCAATGGCTGGATGTCTAAGTGGTGCCCACAGAATAACATAGGTTTCATAGACAATTGTACGAGCTTTTGGGGCAGACCTGACCTGTTTAAAAGAGATGGTCTTCATCCCTCCTGGGGTGGCGCCACTCTTCTCTCTAGAAATATGGCAAATAGTCTTAGAATTTATACTTGACTAACTGGGGCCCAGGTCAGGAAGCAGACAGACTGGCTAAACCGACTGTAACGCTGTTCGATCAGGGTAGAGGAAGGAGACCAGAGTCGGCGTAGGGGCTCGTGAGAGACTTTATTCTTTTATATAAAAGAAACAAACAACAAAATAAACCAGCGCGGCAGGTGCGCGTCTCTATAAATGTACTGTGGCTTCACTACTGCGTCTGTCCGGCTCGACAGCTCCTCCGCTTCACACACTCACGAGTCCCCATCTCTCTCGTCTTCTCGTGGCTGTCGCGCTGCTTAAATGCTGGTTTCCCACGCCAATCACTGCAACGAGATCCAGCTGTTAATAATTTCTCACCTGAACCACTTATCGGGGAACCATCTGGCATGCACCCCCACCTCCCACCCCCATTCCTGGAGAGGAAGTCGGCCACAGCCATCTGCGCCCCCGGCCTGTGAATCACCTTGAACTTAAAAGGCTGTGAAGCTAGATACTTTTTTTGTGTTCAGGCAATCTATGTGTCCGGCTGCGAATTACGACACCCGGCTCTGTCTCAATGTGGTGCTGAATCAGGTCTGTACGGCCGGGTAGGGGCGAAAACACGTCCCCAAATTATACCTGCAACTGCGCGATGTCAGTGAGCTGCGAGGGCGAGAGGTGATCCCCTCCTAGAGCCAGTGCGAGGGGTTTTCCTTTAATAATCGCCTCTGGCCCCGAGATCCTCCTCCCCACTCACTACCGTCGCTAGCATCACTTACTCCTCCCCGCTCCATTTTTTAAGGAGGTTGAGGTGGTAGATTTGCCATGAGTCACCTCTATCTGTCCGTACTACCTCATAATTGAGATCTCCTATTCGCCATGTGACCTCAAAGGGTCCTTGCCACTTGGCTAACAATTTGGAGCTAGAGGTTGGCAGTAAAACGAGCACTTTATCTCCCGGTGCATATTCTCACAGCTTAGTTCCCCGGTTATATGGCTGGCTTTGTCTGCCCTGGGCCTGAAGCAAATTCTCCATAGAAAGCCGCCCCAGTGTATGGAGTTTTGCGCGCAGGTCCAGGACATATTGAATTTCATTTTTGCTATCTGAGTGTCCGTCCTCACAAGTTTCTCTCAGGACGTCTAGCACCCCCCTGGGCTGACGTCCATAGAGAAGCTCGAAGGGGGAAATCCCCGTGGAGGCTTGGGGGACTTCGCGCACAGCAAATAAGAGGGGATCTAGCCAACGGTCCCAATTTTTCGCATCTTCGTGTACGAACTTCCGGATCATGGTTTTTAATGTGCGATTAAACCGTTCGACCAGCCCGTCCGTTTGTGGGTGAGAGACGCTGGTACGCACCGCTTTAATGCCCAATAATCCGTAAAATTCGTTTAACGTGCCCGACATAAACGCGGTGCCCTGGTCCGTGAGAATCTCTTTTGGGATTCCCACGCGGGAGATTAAACGAAAACACTCTTGGCTGAGATGTTGCGGAGCGCCACTGCTTCAGGATACCGTGTCGCGTAATCCACTAAGACTAACGCAAAACGGTTTCCCCGTGCGGATCCTCTAACGGCCCGATCAGGTCCATACCAATTCGCTCGAAGGGGACCTGCACTAGAGGCCAACACAAAGGGCCAGCCTGCCTCGGCAAGCTCCAGCAACCGGAAGCATTGGCGATGCTGTTTTGGGCTGAGGCCCACTCTCTGGAGGATGGATCGTCTGAGGTCGGCGTAGACCAGGAGGTTCGGGACGGGTAGTTGTTGGGCCGCCTTCTGGGCCTCCCCCGACAGCACAGGGATCACCCGAATGGGCCAGCTGTCCATCGGCCACCCACATGCCTCCGCCGTCCGCTCGAACAAGTCGAGGAAAGCCTCCGGGTCGTCAGCGGGTCCCATCTTGGTGAGCAGCATGTGAGCGGGCGGGGCGCTGGGGGAGGCCGTCCCCATCCGACCCTCCCGGTCCAGCAAGCTCCGGACCAGCTCGCGGTCCTCCTGCTGGACCCGCATCATAGCCTGGAACCGGTGGTCCTGGTCGGCCCGCAGGTCCAGCAGGGCCTGGTGGTGTTCTTGGTGCAGGCCCGCGAGCGATGAGATGATGTCCGCAAATGGCGAGGATGATGTAGCTGGCGGAGTCTGCATGGCGAACGCTCTCCTTCATCCCGGGGTTCGGCACCAGTGTAACGCTGTTCGATCAGGGTAGAGGAAGGAGACCAGAGTCGGCGTAGGGGCTCGTGAGAGACTTTATTCTTTTATATAAAAGAAACAAACAACAAAATAAACCAGCGCGGCAGGTGCGCGTCTCTATAAATGTACTGTGGCTTCACTACTGCGTCTGTCCGGCTCGACAGCTCCTCCGCTTCACACACTCACGAGTCCCCGTCTCTCTCGTCTTCTTGCGGCTTTCGCGCTGCTTAAATGCTGGTTCCCCACGCCAATCACTGCAACGAGATCCAGCTGTTAATAATTTCTCACCTGAACCACTTATCGCCGCTCTTCTCTTCACTCGCTCTCCCGTTGCAGACTTCGCTAAACCACACCTCCCCCGCCACACTGACCGTCTGCTAGCTGCCTTCCTTCACAGAGATCAGTTAATTCTCAGCACATAGAGACTCTTTCACCTAGATATCATACTAAAGAGACTGTGTCTGTTCCCCGAACTAGAAAATACAAAAAACGTTCAAACCAAGTTAAGGTTAACAATTTAATTGAGGTTCAACAAATAAAAAACAAATGCAATATGGATAAACAAATGATAAAGCTTGGCTTATTGAATATCAGATCCATTTCTACGAAAACACTTTTTGTAAATAATATGATCACTGATCATAATATAGATGTGCTCTGTTTGACGGAAACCTAGCTAAAACCTGATGATTACATTATTTTAAATGAGTCCACCCCCCAAGATTACTGTTATAAACACGAGCCACCTCTAAAAGGCAAAGGGGGAGGAGTTGCTTCAATTTATAACAACGTTTTCAGGATTTCTCAGAGGGCAGGCTTCAAGTATAACTCGTTTGAAGTAATGGTGCTCCACATAACATTATCCAGAGAAACAAATGTTAATGATAAATCCCCTGTTATGTTTGTACTGGCTACTGTATACAGGCAACCAGGCCACCATACAGACTTTATTAAAGAGATTGGTGATTTTACATCCGAGTTAGTTCTGGCTGCAGATAAAGTTTTAATAGTTGGTGATTTTAAAATCCATGTCGATAATGAAAAAGATGCATTGGGATCAGTATTTATAGACAATCTGAACTCTATTGATGTTAGACAACATGTTTCAGGACCTACTCATTGTCGAAATCATACTCTAGATGTAATACTGTCACATGGAATTGATGTTGATAGTGTTGAAATTATTCAGCCAAGTGATGATATCTCAGATCATTATTTAGTTCTGTGCAAACTTCATATAGCCAAAATTGTTAATTCAACCTCTTGTTACAAGTATGGAAGAACCATCACTTCTACCACAAAAGACTGCTTTTTAAGTTATCTTCCTGATGTATCCAAATTCCTTAGCATATCCAAAACCTCAGAACAACTTGATGATGTAACAGAAACTATGGACTCTCTCTTTTCTAGCATTTTAAATACAGTTGCTCCTTTACGCTTAAGGAAGGTTAAGGAAAACAGTTTGACACCATGGTATAATGAGCATACTCGCACCCTAAAGAGAACAGCCCGAAAAAATGGAGCGCAGCTGTAAAACAAAACTAGAGGTATTTCGTATTGCTTGGCGGGAAAGTAACATCCTACAGAAAAGCATTAAAAACTGCTAGATCTGATTACTTTTCTTCTCTTTTAGAAGAAAACAAACATAACCCCAGGTATTTATTCAATACAGTGGCTAAATTAATGAAAAATAAAGCCTCAATAAGTGTTGTCATTTCCCATCACCACAGCAGTAATGACTTTATGAACTACTTTACATCTAAAATCGATACTATTAGAGATAAAATTGCAACCATTCAGACGTCATCTACAGTATCACATCAAACAGTGCACTATAGACCCCCTGAGGAACAGTTCCACTCATTCTCTTGTAGCAGAAATGAGTCGAACCAGACAAATTAAAGAGTCTATCAGAGCTGTGTGCATTGAAACGAGAGCCGAACTCCTCAGGAAGTCATAAATCAGTTCTAGTGCCACAAGAACCAAGCAAGATAACCAACCAACCAACTTGTTCACACAACAGCTTTCAACATTAACACCAATAGAACAATTATTGACAATTTTAATTTGAAGAAGAGATTGTCAAATTTATTGTTCGTGATTGAAATGCAACGCTGGACATCACATGTAAACCCAGGAGATCAAGTTAAATACTTGCATTGACTTCCCCCACCCAGCAGAACCAGACTGAAATTCCTAAGGGGGAAGGGCTTTAAACCTTTGTCTTCACAGAAAAGTCCCTTTGCCAGAGAATGGCAAAGAAACTGCTTTTTGTACATTATATATGGAACAGAATGAACTCAAAAAGACTTATAAATGAATCATTCCATTGCTTAACTCCATATTCATTTATGTGTAACCCACACATTTTACTATCATGTATAATCACTTATTGTGTATGTCTTTTGATAACTATAGGATACATAGTCATGTCTAGTATTGATATAATTGATTTTTCTTGCTTGATATTGTCCTGACAATCATTTATTTGTAAAATATATCATAATTGTGTTATGGGAATCATGTCCAAAATTAGATCCTGCGAGGCAGGAACCACATGCTTGGTAAGATAAACAAATGATTTATGATACCCCCGTATTTTGTAACGTCCGTTCAACTTCAACCAGCGCACACGACTCTGCACTTTCAGCCAACGCCCAACAACCACGGGCTTCCCAAGACGTCACTTCAGAGACTGAACTTCCAGCCAATCAACGACCTCGGGATAGCCCTTTCACTGAGGCTCCTTCTTCACAGGAGATGCAAGTAACTTTACCTCCAGACTGTGACCTTTACTGGTGTATCTAATATAATTTTAACCTCATTGAGGAACTCAATGCGAGCACTAATTACGTGATTGATGGTTGTTCATATGCAATTTAACGTATTGCTGTTAACTTGGGATTCCATATTTCCATTTTCTTAAACTCATCTTTCCCTAACTTTCGACCTTCCTGCAACTTGTGTAAATGTGTGTGTGCGTGCGTTTATGTGTTAGATTAGTTTATATGTCTCAGATTTATCTAATAAAGCCTTATTCATATTGAAAAGAGAAGTATCTTGTGTTTTGTGCTTACAAGTTAATGTCTTAAACTGCCGATCTTGTTACTGTGCTAATTAATAGTGTTTTCACTATAGTTTGGATATTAGTATCCAGCGCAGATTTGATGTTAAACAGCTAGTTCACTGAATCGCAGGGCGTCTCCGTGACCAGCCGTGAAACAGTGATTCTGTTAAAATTCCCTTTAAAATCTTAAATGATTCCCTTTGAGCTAAATTGACCTGTTTCCGTTACATTTTATTATGGTGGAGAATGGGGGCAGTTTAATATAAATTGTGTGCATAAACCAAGTTATTTAATCTTTGATTTTGCTAAAGGAATGAAAGATGAGAAGATAGCAACACGTGAGTGTGTTTGTGTGACGCGTGACGTAAGCAGCGCGCACCCCCCTAAAGCAGCCAGAGGAGACTGTGTAACTCGACTCCATCTCTTCAATGTTAACAGCAGTAAGTGAACTTAAAAGTAAACATCTGAGATCGTACAATAAGGTAGAAAATGAGCGTGTTCCTCATTTGTGTAATGCCTTGTTTTATAGCTGATTTGATTTCACTGCGTGTTCCAGTGTCTCAAACGCTATCTCAGTCACTGTTTGCTGAACGGAGCTAAACTGTTAGTGTTTCAAAAGGGTTATAAATCGGTGAAAAAAGAATAGTTTTGAGCGTGTTCCTCAATCTATTTATCAAAGCCCCCATATTCATATTTCATATAGTTTGATTGCCAGTGCGTGTTCCACTGCCGAATCAAATTTGATATTTGACTCCCCTAAGTTAACGTTAAACATTAGAGAATAATGTTTGCCCGTTTGTGTCCGTTCACAAAGTGAATGCAATCTCGCGTAACACTGCGTGTGTCCGAGAGTAATTTGAATGGGAGTGTTTAAAAGCTTGATCAAGTAAATTTTAACTGTGTACCAACAGCGAAGGAAAACTTTTATGTTTGTGTCCAGAAAAACTGGCACGGAGATTCAAATTGCTGAGAGTGATATAGTGTGTCCCCTTTACTACAGCAGGAAGCTGCTATTTGAATTAAGATAAATTTAACTCTATACGAACTGAGAGTTTAAGTGCCACATCGCAAAACCAACTGAAAGGCGGTGTTGTTATTTGTACAGTGTTGAAATGAGCCGACATTTCATGTAACATGCTTAACTGTATTTGCAACAATGCAACGATTCATGTGCTAATCCACTAGAATGTGTTTTGGTTGCCATAGTGACAACCGTGACCCGGAAGCCTTAACGCACTTCCGGAGCAACTCTGAACTGTGCACGCGCAGCGCACTAGTGTAAACAAACTCCACGGGTGTTGCTAAGCTAACGAAACCATTGCATTTACATTGAAGTCTATGCTAAAGCCACTAGCCTCAAAGGTTAGCCGTTAGCATTACCATCCAGTGGTAGAATAATGTGTGTTTGGGCGACGCTGACGTGATTTAACCATTTTAAACATCTTAACTAACACTTGTTAGTCTCTTTCTTTTTATCGCTCTCTTTTCTCACTAGACCACTTATTTTCATTTTACTAGAAAAGGAAATACTGACTCACAATTATTAATTGTCAAATTGAAATTTAATTGAAACATTAAATTTATTTTGAAGCATTTAAAATTTCCCTCTCAGATCATTTCATATGATCTTTTATTTCTAGTATTCTCTTTTGGGCCTAATTATTTTAGGAATGAATAAGCCTTGAACTTTGGAAGTTAAGTAAACTTATTCTTCCTAATTTATTTATTACCCATCTGAATATATGCTATTCAGACCTTTACTTATTTGAATGCATTTTACCCCTCTTCCTGTTTTGGTTATACACTTAACCACTATTGTTTTACTTATTGATTTCCTCTTTTTAATTTCATTTTTGCATATTTTGCACATTTATTAATTTTTTTAATTTTCCTATTTCTTACCATTTCTTTTGTGTATCCTAGCCTGGGAACGACAAACCTGAGCCCTAAAAGGAGACATTGTTATCCCTCACTACGAGTTCAAATAAATTAGAAAGACAACTCTCTTTCACTTGAAGTTTATTTTGTTTGATTAGTTGTGCAGCAACTAACACAACGCTCTCCTTGTAGTTCAGATAACCGCTACTGAGACTTACCATCTCCGTCCTCTCTCTCCTTTACTTTCCTCTTCTCTTTTTACATTTGTAGGACATGTAAGAACCATCAATCAATTCTAAGTGAATTAAATACACAATCGTGCCAAAGACGTTGAATCATCCTTATGAATTTTGATTGTAATCATCCTCTCCTTTGTTCTTCCTAGCCTCCCTACATTTGGAAACGCAATCCAAGTTTTAGCATCTCATCCAACGTTGAGATCAATTTAATAGAGATACGTGTTGAACAACTGTCGCCTTCGTAGACTCCCTGGTGAGCGGTCCAACTGAAAGGTGTACGGTGTCAATCCTGTCAGACTAAGAAAAGAGATATCAGAATTATTATTGTATTCTTTTGTCCAAAGCAAGAAATATAATAATATTGTTTATGTTTTTGATAACATTTAATTGGAAAAAATAATTTTCCTCATTTGAAAAACAGAAATTTTGCTTGTCATTTGAATTTGTTTTTCACCTCTGTCTCTCTTTTCCTCTTCCTCATTAGAGTGACAAAGTCTTCGCATCTCTAGTCTACTTAGACACCCTGAGACCAACACAGTCATCACCACATTTCACTAGTGGTTCACAATCACTGATACAACACTTAGTTGTCCCACCACACATAGGCTTTTACTCCACACAGATCTGTGTCAGTCTCTCTTCTCCCCAGCGTGCCAACATGCCGCAGACTGCAGACCCCATTGCCCATGGGGCTGATGTGAACACTTTGCTGAGAGGCATGACAGACAGCCTCACTCCAAAGACATTTGAACTGTTATTATTTTTAATAATAATCCTAATCCTGAGAAGATTCCTGACACAAGATTCAAGCCAGAACAACAACCACGAGGAGCTAGTCAAGATCACGAGCTCACTAAGCTATGCCTTCACAACCCAGCTGAAACTGAGCGACAAGCACATCACCCACCTTCAAGAGGAGCTGACACGTGCTCAACATCGCATAGACAAGCTGGAAGTGAAAGTTCAAAATCAACTCAAAGCACCCAGGGAGAGGGAGCAGGATACAACAGAACAAGTTATGAAGCTCCAAGCAGCCCTGGCAGCAGCTCAGCTCGACCAGCAACATGCAACGGCTGCTCAGAAAGACCTGGTAAACAGACTCCAGTATGCCGAACAGCTACTAGAGAAAGCCAAGCTAGACATCAGAAACAAGAACTCTGAAATCAGTGCTTTGAAAGACCACCTTGGAAGGTACAGAACTGAAATGGACAATCTGACCCAACAACTAGACGATACCAACGATGAGCTCTACATGGTCAGAAAAGAACTCCAAAATGCTTACAAGCACAAACAAGAGCCAAGGAAAGAAAAACCTCTCTTAGCCTCATCACTGCTGAGCAGAGCAGAGTCCCACGTCCAAGAACTGGCATATGACGAAAGGAGCGAAGGGCCACAACCCAAAACCTCACCTGCCTTCGCCACACAACCCTTTCCTGCCAACGAAAGAAAACCTCCCGTCCAAGGCCTTGAAGCTGCCCACGGGATGATCATCAAAGACCTCAACAAGCTGTCTAAAAACATCAGCAGGTTCAACCCGAACTCCACAGAGAGCCCCGACATCCAAGCTTACCTGCGAGATATCGAATTTCACCTGGAAGTGAGACCTCATGTGACTGACAGAGACTGGTTATACCTCCTTAGAGCCACGTCCAGTCCCGAGGTACGAAACTTTCTAGATCGACAGCCCAGTCAAACCAAGTCAAACTACCAGCAACTTCGTTAGGTCCTGATTAAAGAGTTTACAGACCCAGAGTCTGAACATGGACTGTTAACTGCCTTGGAAACCAAACAAGTTCGTCAAGAGACTCCACAAGGTTATTACAACCGACTCCGACAAGCCTACTTTGGTGCACACAACAGCCCTGACCTTGAAGAGGATGTGAACTTCAAAACCCTCTCCCTAAAGAATCTGCACCCCGGAGTCAGTCACCATCTAGGTGTCATGGCCTGTCCGAACTCCATGACCATCCAACATTTGCGTGACCTAACACAGAAGGCCTATAACAAGCAGAAGTTGGCCTCAAAGAAAGGTAACAAAACATCCACACTCTTGAACTCTGTCAACAAAGACTCAAGCCTTGCACTGGACGACACCCAGTGGCATCACAACACCAGAGCCTTCCATCAAGAGCACAGAGAACGTGACGCCCATATCCACAACCGCTTTCAGCCCAACTGCTGGAAAAATCCATGGGACCAGCCACGCTTCTCAAGAAACCAAAAGGATAAGAACATCTGGAAACCTAACCAGATATCCAAAGGTAATCATCTGACTCATCCAAGAGCAACTCGTGTGGGTAAGCGACAACAAAACCCACCTCAGCACCACTCAGACACGCACAGTGCTGAGTATGCCCAAGAACATGACCGCTTACCATTGGAAGACACGGAACAAGTCATGGAACAACTAAGAGAGTTCCTTCAAGACAATTTACATGCAGGTGACCACAAATTTGAGTCATGCTCGCTGTGACCAGCGACAGAACGGAAGGCCGGTGATCAACTGGTGCACCACATCAGAGATGACAAGCACCTGTTCAAAAAAGTGAAAAAGTGAAAAGTGAAATGACATTCAGCCAAGTATGGTGACCCATACTCAGAATTTGTGCTCTGCATTTAACCCATCCGAAATGCACACACACAGAGCAGTGAACACACACACACACACTGTGAGCACACACCCGGAGCAGTGGGCAGCCATTTATGCTGCGGCGCCCGGTTGGGGGTTCGATGCCTTGCTCAAGGACACCTAAGTCGTGGTATTGAAGGTGGAGAGAGAACTGTACATGCACTCCCCCCACCCACAATTCCGTCCGGCCCGAGACTAGAACCCACAACCCTTCGATTGAGAGTCCAACCCTCTAACCATTAGGCCACGACTTCCCCAACGACTTCAACAACGACCCAGAACGAACAAGTCTTTCACGGCCAACTGTTGATGAAAAATCTGAGGTACTAAAGGACATCACCTCAGACACCTAACACAGTCACTAACAAACTGTCAAATTAACTCCAACTCCAAGAACCACATTCCCTGTCTGTGCAACAGCAACCACCAGAGCACAGATGGTCAGAAAGTCTGCTACAGCCAGAAGGCATCACAAGAAGAATGCAACATAGGAGACAAAGTTTTGCAACCCAGCTTCACACAGCCATGCCAAACTGCCTCCGACTGCGTGCTAAAGAACTTCCTGCCTTGCTGGACTGACCCTCATTAGACCATGGACACGCCCTCATCCAAGCCAAGGATGCAGAGAGCCAGTCTTCAGTGACATGCTAGAAAAAGGGGGAGACAACACAGACTTGAACAGATCTGACCACACATGCACTACACCAGTAACACACAACATTACCTACACCCAGAGGTAAACACATCTACTGATAACACAGTCAACAAACATATTCTTCCCACAGGTAGAATATCCAACTTTTAGTGTAACAAAGTTACACATACCCACCATGAAGAAACGTGCAGCCATCCTCACAATAGGTAGAACACCTGACACTAAGTTAAGGTTCATGACACACTAGCTGCACCTGACATCCTAGCTCAATAGTAGTTGTAACCCATGCTAGGAAAACCCACAGCAGCCTTGTTTTGTTTTGTTCTTCTTTTACCTATCCTTCTCCTTCCCCTTTCCTGAGTAGGTGAAACGCCTAGACACCCTGCAAGGGTCGAAGGTCTGATATTAGGATTGATTCGCAACACCTAATATACGCCAGCCACTCTAAACTGAATGGAAGCCAGGGAGCTCCATGCATGATAGGTCAATTCATTGAATTGAAAATTAAATTACTAGAAAACTAACGGTAAATGTGTAAAGTAAGACAACCTAGAAGAACCAAACAAAGTTAACCACAAATTTGATTGATGAATCAAAATAAAACAACAATTTCCAAAATGATCTAAGCTATCCTCAATGTGCTAAACTACATTGATTAATTGAACTTAACCACGTGTACCTAAATAACCTGATGCCTGCACCAGTACAGTAACTGTCATGGAGGTGTTGTCTTGCTGTTTGCTGTGTTTGTCTGCTTCTTCTGCCTTTGTTTCTCCAGCGATCGACGATGTCTTCACCTAAACACACATGGTGTTAGCTTTCACTGTTATGCTGATGATAATCAGCTCTATATTTCTTCGCAGCCCAGTGAAACACAATTTGAAAAACGTATGGAATGCATAGTCGATATAAAAAACTGGATCACGAGTAATTTCTTACTGCTAAATTCAGAAAAAACAGAGGTGTTAATTATAGGACCTAAAAACTCCGCTTGTAATAACCTAGAACACTGTCTAAGACTTGATGATTGCTCTGTCAATTCTTCGTCGTCAGTTAGGAACCTAGGTGTGCTATTTGATCGCAATCTTTCCTTAGAAAGCCACGTTTCTAGCATTTGTAAAACTGCATGTTTTCCATCTCAAAAATATATCTAAATTACGGCCTATGCTCTCAATGTCAAATGCAGAAATGTTAATCCATGCATTTATGACCTCAAGGTTAGATTATTGTAATGCTTTATTGGGTGGTTGTTCTGCACGCTTAGTAAACAAACTACAGCTAGTCCAGAATGCAGCAAGAGTTCTTACTAGAACCAGGAAGTATGACCATATTAGCCCGGTCCTGTCATCGCTGCACTGGCTCCCTATCAAACATCGTATAGATTTTAAAATATTGCTTATTACTTATAAAGCCCTGAATGGTTTAGCACCTCAGTATTTGAATGAGCTCCTTTTACATTATACTCCTCTACGTCCGATACATTCTCAAAACTCAGGCAATTTGATCATACCTAGAATATCAAAATCAACTGCGGGCGGCAGATCCTTTTTTTCTATTTGGCGCCTAAGCTCTGGAATAACCTACCTAACATTGTTCGGGAGGCACACACACTCTTGCTTTTTAAATCTAGATTAAAGACCCATCTCTTTAACCTGGCATACACATAACATACTAATATGCTTTTAATATCCAAATCCGTTAGAGGATTTTTAGGCTGCATTAATTAGGTAAACCGGAACCAAAAACACTTCACATAACACCCTATGTACTTGCTACATTATTAGAAGAATGGCATCTACGCTAATATTTGTCTGTTTCTCTCTTGTTCCGAGGTCACCGTGTTATGTTCTAGGCTGTACGATTGTGCGTATCGCCCAAACCAACGTTGCCATTTTGATATTTTTAGGTCAAACCATTCTTGTCTGTGACTCAAATAATGCAGGTCTATGGTCACCATTCAATTCAATTCAATTCAAGTTTATTTGTATAGCGCTTTTTACAATACGAATCGTTACAAAGCAACTTTACAGAAAATTATGTTTCTACAATATTTAGTAGTAGCTTATGGTGGTGACTGTCAGTTTGTGCATGTTTGACAGGATTTTTTGAAAAAATTAATACAAGACGTAGTCAGCCAGACGATGAACACTATTAATATTATTAATTAATAATTGTTATATGATGCAGTCACACTTGTAGCAATATTTGTTAGTTCTGTTTGTTGATTCAGGGTTAGCATCATCTGAGGTCCACCTCTTGTGTAAATCCTAGTTACCACGGGATGTAAATCGCGTGGCAATACATAGAAACAAAATAGAGACATCATTAGCATAGCTGCTGATCCAACAAACTGAAATTAGTTTAACCCAAGCTAATGAATAAAAATGCACATTTGATCAGATGCAACTACACTCACAATTTAAGAGATACATTATTCGAATGCTTGGCGAAAGAGATTAGTTTTTAATCTAGATTTAAACAGAGAGAGTGTGTCTGAACCCCGAACAGTATCAGGAAGGCTATTCTAGAGTTTGGGAGCCAAATTTGCGAAAGCTCTACCTCCTTTAGTGGACTTTGCTATCCTAGTAACTACCAAAAGTCCAGCGTTTTGTGACCTTAGGGTGCGTGATGGGTTGTAGCGTGGTAGAAGGCTAGTTAGGTACGCAGGAGCTAAACCATTTAGGGCCTTATAGGTAAGTAATGATAATTTGTAACTGATACGGAACTTAATAGGTAGCCAGTGCAGAGACTGTAAAATTGGGGTAATATGAGCATATTTTCTTGACCTGGTAAGGACTACATGCTGCATTTTGGACTACCTGTAGCTTGTTTACATACAACCACCTCAAAGAGCATGCACAGAGAAGTCCAAATTAAACAATTCCCCATTGTAAGTACACATTGATGACCTAAGACACGAAATGAATGGTTTGTGTGAGAAAGCGAATGATATTGTATTGTTTTTACCTCTTGTACACAACCACGTCCAACTGATTTCGGGAGGCAGACACATCTCTTGCAGTTTAAATCTAGATTAAAGACCCATCTCTTTAACCTGGCAAACACATAACATACTAATTTGCTTTTAATATCCAAATCCGTTAAAGGATTTTTAGGCTGCATTAATTAGGTAAACCGGAACCGGAAACACTTCACATAACACCCTATGTACTTGCTACATCATTAGAAGAATGGCATCTACGCTAATATTTGTCTGTTTCTCTCTTGTTCCGAGGTCACCGTGGCCACCAGATCCAGTCTGTGTTCAGATCAGAGGATCACTGCAGTCACCCGGATACAGTACTTATCTAGACCAGATGGTGGATCAGCACCTATAAGGACCTCTACTGCCCTGAAAGACAGCGGAGATCAGGACAACTAGAGCCCCAGATACAGATCCCCTGTAAAGACCTTGTCTGAGAGGACCACCAGGACAAGACCACAGGAAACAGATGATTCTTCTGCACAATCTGACTTTGCTGCATCCTGGAATTGAACTACTGGTTTTGTCTGGTCAGAGGAGAACTGGCCCCCCAACTGAGCCTGGTTTCTCCCAATGTTTTTTTCTCCATTCTGTCACCGATGGAGTTTCGGTTCCTTGCCGCTGTCTCCTCTGGCTTGCTTAGTTGGGTTCACTTCATCTACAGCGATATCATTGACTTGATTGCAAATGAATGCACAGACACAATTTAAACTGAACAGAGATGACATAACTGAATTCAATGATGAACTGACTTTAACTATCATTTTGCATTATTGAGACACTGTTTTCCAAATGAATGTTGTTCAGTTGCTATGACGCAATGTATTTTGTTTAAAGCGCTATATAAATAAAGGTGACTTTGACTTTGATCTGAGAGCGCTCGTGCTTCCTGGTGTGTGACATGTGCGCATGTTCTGGCTTAGTCTGCGCAAGCGCAGAAAGTGCCAGAAGTGATCTCTCGTGCTTGTACGTCACTCATTGTTTACTGTTTACTACACGATACGCCACCAATCTGCACTGTCTGAA
Organism: Carassius auratus; assembly: GCF_003368295.1. Taxonomy (NCBI): domain Eukaryota; kingdom Metazoa; phylum Chordata; class Actinopteri; order Cypriniformes; family Cyprinidae; genus Carassius; species Carassius auratus. The sequence goes on from NC_039257.1 coordinate 15,309,350, forward strand.
ATATAATCCAGTAATTGTAATTAATTAATTGGTTTATAATGCACCCTATAATCATTGCGATTATAATAAAAATACAACACATTACAGCGTGCCATTGGGTCCCTCTGGTATTGGATATCATCTCCAGATTATACATAACAAAATAAACACAATGTGCAAAACGCTGCGGCTCAACAGCTGAGAAAACTCAGGATCTTCAGTCAGGCAGGTGTGTGATGCAATACTGTCAATGTCCTCATCGTCATCTTGTAGTTGTGGCAGTGCTATGTTCCATTTGTGAAAAAAATAAGCTCTCCACTTCTGTTGGCATCTCACAACACTTGCTGCTAGAACGCCACCAATTTTGAAGAGATCTCTGTCTGCTGCAACGGATGCTTCCTCCATCACTCTGAGTTCTTGATCTATTTATTCTGGTTCAAATAAATATCGTTGTGAAAAAAATTCAAAGTTGTCTGTTGATATATATCAAAATCGTCTTCCATTGCAATTTTGCTGTACGTCTAAATATGTTTAGATCTTCACAGTGAAAGGTAACACTTCCGAAATCTATGTGTAAACAATGAGTGACGTACGTATCACTGCCGGTGCTTTCCACTAAGCCAGAATACATTTAGAATACATTGAGAAAATAAAAGGGTTCTATTCTCTTTTCTAAGAGTTAGCTTTCCTGTCCTGTTTCCCATAGGTCATAAAGTTGTATGATCTGGTGAGGGGGATAGGGTTATAGAATCATGACTCTTTGTGAGAACATTCATTCCAAAAACATTTCCAATTTACAAGTCAGCAATTCATAATCCTCGCATAACAGGATTAACCACTTTATGCAACACACACCCCTATCAAAATACATATTAATAAAATGACCAAATAATTCCAAATCTTCACTCCCCGCACTGAGATACACATTGATTTTAAAGTGGTTCTAAATTTGTGCAGATATTTATTTTTATTTCCTCTTAGTGTGTAACTATGATGAGCATCTCTATCACGAAATAAATGTTGAACATTAGAAGGCAGAGAGTTTTGAGATGCCCTGAACATAATTTGAGCAGTTTTAAAGTTGATCACGTCCTGCAGTTTAAGTACTTCCAGCTCTACAAACAATGGATTGGAATGATGTCTGTAATGAACACCAGAGACAATCCTAATGGCCTTTTTCTGCAGAGTGAGTGGGTTTTGTAACAGTTCCCCCAAATTTCAACACAATAATATAAATATGACATAATGAATGAGTGATACAGTAGAAGTCAAGCTTTAGTGTTCAGAAAATTACATGATCTTTTCATCATTCCAACACATTTAGCCACTTTTGTCCTCAGGAAGCTTATGTGGGTTTTCCAAGAGATCTTTTCATCTATTATAACGCCCAAGAATGTATTTTGTTGAACCTTTTCTATTGGTGTGTCATCAATAACAATTTTAACAGGTATATTACATTTACGATTACTAAACAGCATGATTTTTGTCTTTTTCAAATTCAATGACAGTTTGTTAGTATTAAACTAGGTTTTTAACTTTACCAATTCCACAGTTACCGAAGCCAAAAGTTGCTCCAGGTTATCATCGGCACAGATAATATTGGTATCATCAGCAAAAAGGATAAATTTCATTTTCGTTGATAATTTACATAATTCATTAATATACATTAGGAATAGTGTAGATCCCAGGATTGACCCCTGCTATACTCCACACGTTATATTCAGAAGCCCTGATTTATATTGATCAATCTCAACAATCTGTCTCCTCTCGCCTAGATAGCTCTCCAACCATTTCTTTGCTATTCCCCTTATGCCATAGTCCTCCATCTTTTTTATTAAAATCTGGTAATCAATGGTATCAAAGGCCGTTTGGAGATCTATAAAAATTCCCAAAACAAATTTACTTCCTTCAATACCATCTGTGATTTCTTCCAATAAATCAATTAATGCATGTGAAGTATATCTATTTTCCCTGAACCCATATTGACAATCAGATAGTAATTGGTGTTTATCAATGAAACTCCGGAGTCTTTTGTCATATAATTTTTCTAAAATTTTGGAAAACTGTGGCAGGAGGGAAACAGGCCGATAGTTATTAAAAAAGTGTTTGTCCCCTGACTTTAAAATTGGTATAACTTTAGCAGTTTTCATTTGCGATGGAAAATGACCGAGTTGAAAGGATAAGTTACAGTTATATGTGAATGGATTCATAATTTTTTCTGCATCATTATGAACAATCCTCATATCGATGTTATATATGTCTTGGGATGTTTTGTTCTTGCAGTCCCTAACTACTTTCATAACCTCCCTCTCATCAGTTGGAGTGAGGAACATGGTATTAGAATTTATGTCAATTAGTCCCTTAATCTGTTCATTTGGTTAGAATTTGGTTAGAATTTTTTGCGCCAGTTCAGGTCCAACGTTGACAAAAAAACGATTAAATCTATCCGCGATCATTATTTTGTCTCGTATAATTGTGCCATTTTCCACAAAGTACTCAGGATAACATGAGCTGTTGGAACCACAGTGTTCAAAACTTTCCAAATTGATTTTATGTCATATTTCTTATTAATCAATAACTCAGTATAATATTATCTTCTACTTACTCTCAATATTCTAGTTAATTTGTTTTTATATGTTTTATACTTTTGTTCATTTTCACTAGTTCTATACCTAAAAAAATTGCCTATATAGAAAATGTTTCTTTTTACACGAGTTCGCAAGCCCTTTTGTTATCCAGGATGTTTTTATATATTTTCTTATAGTAAATTTTTTGATCGGACAGTGTTTGTTATAGAGTATAATAAAAATTTCAAGAAATGTGTTAAATGCTGCATTTACATTGGACAATTGATAAATAGGTTCCCAGTTTAGGCTCGCCAACTCATTTTTCAGTGCTATAATTAATTGATCAGTTATGACTCTACGGTAATATTCACTTTGTACAGTTGTAGATAATTTACAGTTAAGATCGTATACCATGAACACTGGTAAGTGATCACTAACATCATTCACTAAAAACCCACCTGTTATGTTATTGTCAAAAATATTACAGAATATGTTATCTATAAGTTTGGCACTATGTGATATAATTCTGGTGGGTCTGGTGATGAGTGGGTACAAACCCAATGAAAACATGGTATAAAGAAACTCATCTGTACTTTTGTGTTTATGGGGATTTAACAAGTTAATATTAAAATCCCCACATATAATATATTTTTTATTGTTATTAGTAAATATTTTTTCTATCCATTCCCTAAATATTGTCAAGTCGGATCCTGGCATCCTATAAATGCAGCTTACAATAATATTTCTATTTTTTGGAAGTACCAATTCAACAGTCACACATTCAAATAGATCATCCACCATTAAACACATACTGTCCACAATACTCCAATTAATATATTTATCTATATAGAGAGCCACACCTCTTCCTCTCTTGTTTATCCGGTTTGTGTAAAACATTTTGTAACCATTTATAGCAAACTCATTTGTTTTTTCATCATTCAACCATGTTTCTGAAATAGATATGATATTAAATTGAGACTTAAACTGGTTCAAATAGTCTTGAATGGTTTCAAAATTGGATTGTAAGCTCCTACTATTAAAATGAATCAGAGAAATGTTTTTATCTAGAATAAATGTTTTGAATAAATGTTTTGTCAGCACCAAGGTATTACAAACGTTACTTTATGACAAACACAAAAATACTGAACTCACCAAGCTCCAGCTAACTATATTACATCGTCGTTTACAAAGAGGAAAACAGAAAAAGTCCTAGACTTTATAGTTAACAACCGTCCTTGGCTGGTACGTGCTCACCGTTTCTTTAACATTACTTATGTCCCCTCCAGGAGGTCACGATAAAACTTCTCAGCCTCCTTGGGACAATAAAAAAGTTTTGGTTTCCCTTCCACAATTACCCTCTGTGTGCTGGAATACTGCAGGGAGTACTTGATATCGGCGGCACAGAGCTTTTTTTTCACCCGGTCAAACTCCCTTCGTTTTTTCACCAAACCAGGACTGAAATCCGGATAGATGTAAATTCAGGATTCTCCCATCTTAAACTCCTCTTCTCCCTGGCCAGTCTCAGGATCTTCACCTTTTCCTGGAAGTTCAAGAACTTTACCAGGATAGGTCTTGGAGTTCCGTCAGACCTGGGCAAGCGGACGAATGCTGGTAAGCGATGCGCCCTCTCCACAACAGGTGGCGTGGGGAAGTGTTCCTTCCCGAACAGCATGACAACCAGCTCTCCACTGAAAGTGACCATGCTTCCCCCCTCTTTCCTCTCCGGTATATTAATAAAGCACAGATTGGATCTCCTACTCCTGTTCTCAAGATCCTCCAATTTCTCCTTCAGGTAATAATTGTCCTTTACCAGAGCATACACTCACACCTCCAGATTACCAATCGTGTCCTCATTTGTGCTCACACGTTGCTGCAACTCATTGATTTGTCCAGTAAGAAAGCCCAATGACTGCTGAATATCCATTAGGCCTGCCTGAATAGACCCAATTTGAATGTCCAGATGGGCTTTTACTTCAGTTGTTACTTGCTCTTTCACTTGGTGCAACGCATCCCAAATAGATTGAAGCGAGATCTCCGCGATGACGCACAACAAAACCAAACTTGAGATAGCATCCTTAATACAGCTATAATTGCAGCCAAATCTTCAAATAATAGAAATAAAGGTTTGCTCAATCACTCAAGCAAGTGGCTGGCGGTGTCTTGATAATTTAGCAGCAGTTATTAATAAAATTATTAATAAAATAGTCAGTCTGTCAATGTTGCCCCCTTGGACAATGACAACGACAGCTTTTCTTTTTTTGTAGATTTATTTGCCCCGGTTGTTTTTTTCTCTTTTGTTTTCTGTGACAGATTCTGGGGCTGAAAAGTTTTTACATGAACAAAACGTGTTACCCCTCCTTCTTCTCACAGCGCCCCCAACAGTACATCATTTATGAAACTTTTAAGATTTATCCTCCACATTATATTAGTAACAAATATCTACAATAAACACAGACATGAAACAAATTAAATAATTATTTGAGGTCCTTACACCCTCCCCCACTAAAAAAAATAAAATGTTACAAAACATTTTTAATTTACTATCTCTGGGTATATACTGAAAATGTAAGTTTCAATTACAGTGTGATGTACATGCTTTTTCAGCTTAACAATATAGTTTACTTCCATACAACTGTGACATAATAACAATGATCTAAACTTTTAGATTTGTTGCATGTTGAGAGATGTCTTGTCTTTAGGCTCGCTGGTGGGCCCCCCAGAACATCCTGCAATGACAAGTGGACACAACCACCTACACCTCCACAATGTATTAACACATTTCAAATGTCACCTAAGTAATGCATTAATCTCTTAGCGTTTCATCCAGCCTATCAAATATACCTTTAGCTGACCAACCTATAACTCTGCTTTAAAGCATTATTGTGATTGTAAACTTACAAAACCCTAAACTGTTTATAACTCACTTAACAAAATTATTACTTTGAACATAAATTTTTTCCAACTCTCACTAGTGTTACTTAGTATGAAGGATACAAATTCAGGTGATCGATGCTCAGCTGGGGTTGTACACAGCAGGTTCTCACGTCAGTATTTCCACCACAAACACTCCAGTTCACTGGTCGAAGCGTGGGCTCACCCAGGGTGTCATACCTGTACAGATTCCTAGGTTGCCTGGTTCTGGCAGAAGTTCTCCTGATAGGTTCAGATGCCAAATCACTATCTTCATGCTCGGCTTCTCCAATGAATCTTTCCTCCAGCTCCTGCTCCCCTTGAAGATCTCCCAGCACTTCTTCATCTGACTTATCCGAATCAGGTATGTTTACAGATTCATCAACGAGTTCTTCAATGTCAGTTTCCTTTTCAGGTTTCCTGTTTCTCTCCTCTCTTCCAGGATGAAATTCTGCTGCACATGGATCCAGATATGTTCCTGCTCTCTGCATTGGAACCCACAAGTCAACCTCCTCATCGTTGGAACTGTCAGTGCTTTCATGGTGAGTATTTAGTCGTGGTTGTGCTCTCTGTTTTGAACTGTTCCTCTGACATCCTTTTCTTTCCAGACGAACATCAGGTGTCCTCTGCTCATCAACCAGGTAAGGACAAGGCAATAGAAGGTTCCGGTGCAGCACTCTTTCCCTTCCAGTCACATCCAACGGTCCGACTACATACACCGGGCCATCTCCTCTCCTTTCTTTCACCACATACGTTTGCTTTTCCCAGAACGCTCGCAGTTTTCCTGGGCCACCTCTTTCTGACAGGTTCCTCACCAACACATGATCCCCTGGCTCCAGGACAGAACTCCATGCCTTCCGATTGTAATTTCTTTGCCCCCTTGCAGCAGTCTTCTTCATGTTCTTTTTTGCAATCTCGTATGCTTCTTGCATAGACCTTTTCCACTTTTCAGCGTAGTCGGTGTGAGACTGAGTGTTCTTTACTTGCTTTGTGGGGAACACAAGATCAATTGGAAGAACTGGCTCTCGACCAAAAAGGAGAAAGAATAGAGAAAACCCGTTTGACTCGTGCACAGTAGAATTATAGGCGTGGACAACTTTGTTCAGGTGTTCTGCCCAATTCGACTTCTCTGTTTCCTCTAGGGTCCTCAACATCCCCAACAATGTCCTATTAAACCTCTCTGCCGGGTTAGCTTGGGGGTGGTAGGGGGTTGTACGAGAATGCCTAATCCCACAGTAACTCTGTAGCTTTTGGAACAGGCTGTTCTCAAACTCCCTCCCCTGGTCGTGGTGGATCTTTCCAGGATAACCAAAACGCATGATGAAATCTTCAAAGATTTTCCGGGCTACGGTCTTTCCAGACTTGTTTCTGGTGGCGTAAGCCTGAGCAAACTTTGAAAAATGGTCAATGACCATGAGGATATACTCTGCTCCCCCTCTGCTTCTCTCCAGGTGCAGGTAATCAATCGAAATCATCTCAAATGGAGCTGCTGTCTCAATGCTCTGGATTGGAGTTCTGGTGATCCGGTTTGGTTTCTTTTGTCTTAGGCATCGACACACTCTTGTGACATAATGTTCCATCTCTTCTCTCATTTTCGGCCAGAAGAACCGTGCACGAGCTGCTGCCACCATACGATCGGCACCTAGGTGGGCCATGTCTTCATGTAAGTACTTATATATCATACTTTTCAAGTTTTCTGGAATAACTAACTGAGTTCTGGTCATTATTTTTCTTTGCAGGACACCTTCCTCATTAATCTGCAGGTGATGCCATTCTCGTAAGAGTCGTCTCACAGCTTCCGGTTCCCTCAATTTTTCTTTGTGTTTGAGATTGATTTGTTTTTGTTTCAGATCAAGTACTCGGCTGACGACTGGATCACTCAGCTGGGCACTCCTGATATCCTGCGGTGTTAGCCGTTGACAGATCTCTGGTCCACCCTTCAGTTCCTCTGGTAAGACATCTATGTTGCAAGTGATTGCAGATATCCAATCCACGTCCGCACGTCGTTGGGCTTTTAGGACTTCCCCAATTGATCCCAGCACTTCTGGCTCACATTCCTGAGTACACTCTCTGACTGTGACTTCAATGGGAACTGATCTCCGTGATAAGAAATCTGCATCTCGATTTGCCGTTCCTGGTCTATATTTCAAAGTGAAACGGTAGTCTGCCAGCTCAGAAACCCACCGTTGACCCGCTGCATTGAGCTTTGCCGTTTTCATGACATATGTCAACGGGTTATTATCACTGTAGACAGTGAAATGTGGCGCATGAAATAGGAAATCCCGGAAACGCTCTGTGATCGCCCATTTGAGTCCGAGGAACTCCAACTTCCCAGAATGCAGCTTGTAGTTCTTTTCGGCAGGGGTCAGGGTCCGAGACCCATAACCAATTACTCGGAGTTTGCCTCCCTGTCGTTGGTACAGTACGGCTCCCAGCCCTTCTTCTGACGCATCAACATGAAGGACAAACAGCTGTTCAAAGTCTGGGTATGCCATTATGGGTGGGTTTGACAACTCCGCGATCAGCTTCTCCAGCGCTTCCTGATGTCGCCCTGTCCACTCTACTGGCTGTGATGGAGGTGCTTGCGAGGATGAGTTCCCTCTTTTTCCTGAGCCTTTCGTCTTGCACATGCTGGGCTTTGTTAACAGTTCATATAAAGGCTTGGCTATTCTGGCAAAGTCTGCAATGTATGATCTGTAGTAACCAAGGAAACCCATGAGCTTCCTCACCTCACGAACAGTGCTTGGTGTTTCCCACTTTAGTGCTTGCACAGCCTCTTTTTCTTTGGGGTTCATGCTGTACCCCTGTTCAGAGATGATGCGGCCCACATAGCAGACTTCCCGCTTAAAGAAGTCACATTTCCTTGGCCTTAGCTTGATACCACACTGTTCCTGTCGCTGTAGCACTTTCTTCAAGTCCTCTAGGTGCTGTTCGAAGTCCTTGCTGAAGACTAACACGTCGTCAAGATAGGGAACACAGATATCATCCCTTAACTCTCCTAGACACTCTTCGATGTACCTCTGAAAAGCGGCGGGTGCATTTGTGAGGCCAAAAGGTATCCGCACCCATTCGTAAAGCCCCCAGGGTGTTATGAATGCTGTGTATGCCCTACTGTCTTTACCCATGAAGCCCTGATGATAAGCTTTACCCTGGTCCAGCACAGTGAACCAGGAGTTCCCCCCTAGATTTTCTAGGATCTCTTGGATTCGTGGGATAGGATGCCTGTCAGGGTATGTCTTCTCGTTGAGCAGCCGGTAGTCCACACATAGACGCAAACTCCCATCCTTCTTTCTCACACACACAACTGGCGAGGAATAGGAGGATGTTGACTTTTGGATCCACCCCTGACTCAGCAAGTTCTGTATGTGGGTCTTCACCTCTTGATACAGGGGTCGTGGTATTGCATTGTACGTCTTTTGAACAGGGATGTTGTCTTTCAAACGAATGTCCATTGTGAGATCCTGAATACATCCAGTATCCCAGTCATCCTTAGCAAACACTCCACTATTCTCTCTCAACAGCTGTCTCACACGCTCCTGTTGTTCCCCAGGTAAGTGACTGAGGTCCACTGGAGGGTCCCATCCTTCACTCTCCTGAACCCTGATTGGAGTCCCTGGAGTTGAGTCATTTTCACATTGTGATATCTGAAATTGGGATTCAGACGGAGGCGGTGGTTTCACTTCCAGCTGATGGATGGCATCCACTGTATGCAGCCACCCCAGGACAGTTCGTGCTGTAAGTGTCACCTCTTCTTTCGTGGTATTTTCCACCATCACTGTAATGTTGTCATTCTCGTTTTGAGGCATCTGAATAAGCTGTTTGTTTACCTTTATACCTGCCGGCCAGGGTACTTCTGAATTGGGCTCCAGCATCACGTGTGTTCCAAGGGTCACCGTCCTATTCAGTTTGCCACAGCTGACGTTCACTCTCGCGCACCTTGGAAGAATTATGGATTTTCGTCCCAGTCTTGCAATTTGACAGCTGCTGCTGTTTTTGCGTTTCTTCAGCAGTGACAGAACGGCTTTTGCTTTCCTAGGGCTAACTTCCAGAGATGAACTCAGTGTGTTCACAAGAAAACTCAAAGGAATCTGCTGGGCTGCGTTAGCTTGGACCAATTCCTCAATCACATTAAAGCCAATTATGGGTTTCTCCAATTCACTGGATGTAATGAGAATTGGTGCCAGCAGGTGTGTGCCCCCTCCTTCAGTCTCAGTGTTTCCAGACAGACAAAATTCCACTTCCATCCAGCCTTCATATGGTATGCTCGTCCCATTTGCCGCTGTGAGGTTGAGTTCTCCCTCCTCAAGTAGCTCTCTCACTGGTCTCACCTCTGTGTCAGGGAGATGTCTCTTCTTCCACTCCGAGCCCACGATTGACACCTGTGACCCCGTGTCCCAAAGCACTGCTGTATTAACACCTCCAAGAGAACATTTCACCAAGCATTTGCGTCCCACCAAACTGGCTGTTTACTCCTGTTTGTTCGACCATGGTGCTTCAGATAAGCAAGCTTTTGGTAAGCTTTCAATGATGTCTGATGTAATTTCAATCTTGCTTGATGTCACATTGGTTACAGTTCGTTTCCGACAACCCGCTGCCCAGTGCTCACTGCTGCCACACTTGTAGCAGTGTTCACATCTTCCCACTGGGTTGGACTGCTCACATTGGGTACAGCGCCTGGTGCTTGCACGAACAGGTGGAAATCGATTTCGAGTGAATCTCTGGTTACTGTTTCTGATTGTCTGAGGTTGTGATGTTTGAGCAAGGCTCGCTACTTGAGATGTAAGGCTCTGGATTGCTTCACAAATCACTTTTGTCTCGTGCATCAAGCTTTTCCATCAGGTTGTTAGGCTTTGGGGCTTTCTCTTTTTTTATAATGACACCTTTATCTTGTTCAGCATGTGCCTGTTCCTCTTCCATCACTGTGGCCACCTTGGCTATTTTTGGTCGAGTGGTTGAGAACTTTGATTTTCGTTCAAGCTCCAGACTATATGACATGTTCATTTTCTCCATAAGCACTTCATCTTCTACGCATGGGTTTTCCAAGTAGGGTTTTAGATCTGTGCGTATGCTGTCATCATGAAGGCCAGTTTATAACTGTCTGCAGAAACTGATTCTGGATTAGTTCATAATTATATCTTAATCCTGTTTTTGCATTTTCAGATGCTGACAAAACCCTCTGCCTGAGATCCATGGCTCGAACTAAGAACTGGATAGGCGTTTCCTTGGGTTCTTGAACTGCACGTGTGAGTGAGTGATACAATTCAGTTGGATCCTTTTCTATAAAATGTGCTCTGAGAATTTGTTTAAGGACAGGCAATGTTAAGTCTGTTCTACTCTCCAGATAACTTCTCAAATTGACACCTGGGATGATGGCTTGAATGACTGCCTCAACAATTTCTCCCTCATCATAACCCCTTTTGCATGCCCTGTGAATCTGTCTGTCCAGGCTGGTAAAGTTTAATTTGTCTCTCTGGCCAGGTTCACCAATTTGTCCAATTATTTTGAGTTCTTTTTTGTACACTGGATGCACTAGTGTGACATTTTCTCCTGAAACTGATGAATTTGCCATTTTTCGGTCTGTTCTGGCACGTACTGATTCTGTTGCAGTGTTTATCACAGGTGCTTCTGATGCAATTCCACTAACGCCCACAGAGTGGTGCTCCAGGTCAACTTTTTGCTGCCCCTCGTTGGTTTGCTCATTTTCTGCACTGGATGATCTCTCGGTTTTCTCTTCATCAACATTTATCAAACTGTCAATTTTCCCCTTTGTATCTAATAACATAGATAGTCCTTCATCTTCAAGTGAAACAACATCATCTCCCTCTAAATACTGCAGAATACGTCTCCTCAGCGCACGAGGCGTGTGTGTCTCATCCTCCCTCACATTTAGCATTAACATTTCACACAAATCTCTCAGTTGCGAAGCAGATAACTCGAGCAATTTACCCTCGATTTCATCCAGCGTCTCTTCCCACACAGGCAACATTATGGCCACTCAATGAACAGATTAACTCACTTTTGCAGTTGTTTTTTCGCCGTTTCAAAGCCACTCTCTCCGTGATTCGCGGCTCGTTCTCAGCTCAAGCTGCACTCGCGGCTCGCGGCTCGTTTCATCACTCGATGGCCGCTCTGCACTCGCCGCTCTCTTCCTCCCGAAATCCGTCACAAACCGAGCAGAAACACCAATTTTATGTTGCCACCTTGGACAATGACAACGACAGCTTTTCTTTTTTTGTAGATTTATTTGCCCCGGTTGTTTTTTTCTCTTTTGTTTTCTGTGACAGATTCTGGGGCTGAAAAGTTTTTACATGAACAAAACGTGTTACCCCTCCTTCTTCTCACAGCGCCCCCAACAGTACATCATTTATGAAACTTTTAACATTTATCCTCCACATTATATTAGTAACAAATATCTACAATAAACACAGACATGAAACAAATTAAATAATTATTTGAGGTCCTTACATCAAGACAGTGCTTGGAGGGCTGTGTCGACGGGAGTAATGTCATTATGTTGGGTGGCACCTTTCAGTACTTGAATCCACATGCTCTGGTCAAGCAGGTTTACACGGGTGGCGGTGTCTTGCTGGTTGTAGGTCAGTGTAGCTGTACGCACAGGAGTGTTGACGAGCCATCTGTCACCTAAAATCTCTGCTTGCGTTTCTGTGACTTATATACGAGTCTTGGCTTCGGCAGGGCAGCGTGTGTCGCTCACCAGGGGTTGCAACGCGCAGGTTCCTTCAGCGTTGTCTCTGAGGAAGGGTTTGCTAAGGCAGAGATAATGAATGTCTTTGGTCAGAGTACACATGTGCAGATTTGGGGCCAGGTACAGCTGTGTGTCGCTGTCGTGGTAGGCCGCCACATCTGGAATGTGTGTCTTGGTGTGGGTGTTGCTCTTCCACAACCTGACATCGGCCTCAGTGTGAGTGAGGGAGTCCTCTCTCCATCGGACACCTGTCCAGCTGTATTGGGTTACGGTGCTGGGGTAGTGTGCTCTGTCATCGGTGATCAGGAGTCTCAGTGGTTCTCTCTGTGGCAGCTGTCCTCTGGTTGCCTGACAGCACAGCATGGCGAACCGCAGCAGCATCCTGGTACAGATAACAGGGAGAGAGAGAGAGAAAGGGGAGGAAGAAACAAGTGAGGGTTGTCTTTGGTTGGACAGGGCAGTCTCTTTGCTTCGTGGGCGGCGGCTGGGTTTAGCTCGCCCTGGCCCTTGTTTTGCCACATCTTGCTGCTGGCATGACGTTTGCTTCAGTGTCTTGTCAGTGGCTCTGGTGCTGCGTTGTGCAGCACATGATGCGTCATGGAAATATATTGGCATTTCCTTTTTCTCCGTGGCATTACAAGCCCTGGCATTGTGATGTCAGACGGTGTACAACCCACAATGTTGTTCTGTGCATGCAGCATGTGCTTTGTATCATGCAGTGGTCTGGGGCATTGGTTGTCAGTGACTGTAGACTGGGTGCCAGGGTGGATGGAGGGGTCTGAGAGGTGGTTAAGCAAAGTCATTATGGAGGTTTCAGAAGCCTGTATGTCCGCTATGTTGATCTGGGTTGGGAGTGACCACAGCCTGTTGTTTAGTGCACCAGTTTTGGCGAGAGTGTCAGTTTGATCTTTTAAGTCCTTGTCTAGACCTGGTAGCTTCGAGTGTCCTTTTACCTTATTCCAGTACACAGTCACATTGTGTGTTTTTGTGATGTTATCACATTGCTGGAACAGGTGTTAGTGTTTCACTGGCTTGTTGTTTGCAGTTTTGAAACTTTTCATCCTGTTCCCTGTTTGGAAAATGGCACAAGAAACTGAGTCTAGCATAGTTTGAGTCTGTACATGCTTTGTTCAGCTGGTGAGTCGGCATAGTCGAATGGACACCTGTTGAAGGTGAACTGTCGGTTGCCAAATGTGAATGCCAGCTTGTGTTAGTTTTCCGGGTGCACCAGAATGGTCCAGAATCCAAAGGCCACATCAAGTGTAGGGAAGATTGTGGCTCCTCTGGTTCGGGGCATTTCTTGTTCCAGCTGGGTCTTGTGCCATCGTGACAGCGGCACCTGTTGATTCAGTTTCCTGTAGTCAATGGTGGGTCGCCACTCGCCATCAGGTTTGAGGGCGGGCCAGATGAGGGCTGAGTAGGTGCTGTTGCATGGATGGATGACACTTTTCTCCAGCATAGATTCGATAATCCCCTGCAGTGGTTCATGTGAGGCGATGGGAACCTTGTCCTGTTTGACAGAAGTGGGAGGAGCATCAGGGTGTGTAGGTATGCGCACCGTGTGTAGGTTGGTAAGACCACAGTCTAAAGAGTCTTTGGCACAGGATTCTTTGAGCTTATAAAGAACTTGTCTGAGTTTTTGGCGATCTATATCGCTCTGAAGTGCATGAGCGTCTTGTAGAATTTGATGCACTTTAGAATGAAAACCTGTGTAAGGCTCCTCCGTCGGTGTGTCATCAGTCAGTTTGGTATTGAGAGGTGTAGCAGCTTTATCAGTGTCACTGATGTTCTGGTGGGAGACTGTGTATACTGCGAGGTGTTGGTCATCTGTCAGATCCATTCTGCACACCTGGTCTTTGCTCACCGACATGACAGATGTGATGGCGACAAATTTAAAGGGTGCAGTGAACAATGTGTTGTTTGTACTCCCTTCGGGTATCAGTGCAAGTGGAATGGGCCCAATGACAGGTAGTACAAGTTCAAAGTCATTAAAGTCATGGCTCACTAGCCATCCCAGCTGGTAGGTCTTGCGAATGTTGATGTCAGTTGCCGTGCAGTTGTTGCAAGGAATGCAGACAACACAAGATGACACTTCAGTGAGGGGTGTGGCTTCAAGTGTGAGTCCAAGTTCCACACATTCAGGTGAGGGTTGGAAGAAACCCAGCGTGTGGTTTAAGGTTTGACCACATCGCAGGTTGAGCCTAACAGCGACCCCTTTGGTGTAAGCTGGTACCACTGTACCCTGTTCGTTGACTAAGGTGCAGAGGATTGAACTTGAGCTTTGGTCTGTCATTGGGGCTGTGTACCCATGGCTGGCTGCTGGGGTTCCCGTGACCTCTGTGACCTGGCAGTCTGGCTCTGTGGGAGTTCCCGTGACCTCTGTTACCTGAAAGTCTGGCTCTGGCAACCTGTGTGGCTGGAGGGAAAGAGGTTCTCGCACTTGAGCAAAGTCTTTTAGCTGTTTGAAGTTCAGTAAAGGGTCAAAGTGGTCTAGCAGGTCTTTTCCGATGAGAAATGCATGAGTGTTCATTGGTGAGGCATAACTAGGATGTACTAGACTCATCGGACTGATTGTCAGGAAGCAACCTATTCAAACCAGTCATTCTGGCTGTATGACTGTACATTCAGTTCACAAGTTTGAGGTGTAAGAGTTCGATCTTAGTGTCTCTTAGCTTCACATTGGAGTCTTTTGAAAAGGTGAGATGAGATCACCGTAAGGACTGATACTGTGTCGATCAGATCTTCCATGCTCACTCCTTTTCGGCCCACCCCCTTTTTGACAAGGCTGCCCAGGAATGTTGGCATCAGGGCAGGTGTGACGATCGATGGGTGGTTAGGACCGGTCTTGTGTAGCTCGCTGCGAAGGCAGGTAGTCAAAACAGCATTTTCTGGTACCTTGTGTTTGTGGCACCTGGTGTGAGGACCTGTGCTGTCTCGTTCAGGGTGTGCAGCTGTCAGCTGTGGAGCTTGGGTGATGCTGTCACCTTGTGATGTGACAGTTAGCTCTGTGGTCTGTGGATGACGAGCAGTGTTCTGGGTGCTTGGCTCATACAGATGGCAGTTAGACAGGGTGTTGGTTTCTTATGCTTAGACATAAGATGTTTGGTTTGCCTTTCTTGTCTTCCTTGCGAGTTTTCATGTAAAGAAGCTCTTTCAGCACCCTTAGGATCTCTGCTGTCTCAGACGTGGCTGCCCTGTGTTTTTCTGATGTGGGTTCAGGATTGAGCTTACCAGTGTCATGTCGAGAGTGGTTCCACTGCTGGCTGTCGGGGCTTTGTGTCCTAGGCGGTGGGAATCGGCTCTTTTTGGGTGGCCGGTCCCAGAATCTTTCAGAGCGCTCGCTCTGGTGCTTTGGACGAGCACCACCACGATTGTGTTGCCCTCTGCTGGCTTGGAACGGTATTGACTCTCTGTAAAAAGGTCTGTGACTGTGGTGTGTGGGGCGCCCTCCAGGGTTAACTCCAAGCAGTGCTCAGAGACAGAGATTGTGGGGTTTATCACAGTCTTTTTAGAAATAATCTTTTGCTTGGTGCAAGCTATGTGGGCTGAGTTCCGTAACTCTTGTGTAGTCATGTTACGCGGACACGCTGGGACTCTGAGATGAAAACTCCAACTGGCATGTAGGTTTCGGAGGAACAGAGTTTTTAAGACGACATCCTGTTCCATACCTGCTTCGTTGCATGCTCCGAAGTAGGCTTTTCGTAGCTGACTATAGAAAGTCTCTGGGTTTTCAAGTCGACCCTGTTTGAGGTCCATAGCAATAAGGAGCCCATGGTCTGAGTCTAGATCAGAGAATTCAAGTTTGTAGCAGTTGCTGGTAGTCCGCTTTGACAGTCTCTGGTTGACGATCCAGAAAACTATGCACATCACGGCTGGGCATGATTTTTAACAGGTACAATGTGCTCACGTTGGTGAGAGTTTGCAAGTGAAAGTCAATGTCTTGTAAATAAGCATGAACGTCATGTCCTCCTGCAGGATCTGGATTGAATGTAGGGATGCTTCTGGCTAGCTTGTCAAGTTCTCGGTGAGCCGTGCAGGGTTTAGTGGCATGCGTTCTCTGGAAGGGTTCTCCCCCCTCTGTTGTTGACAGGTGTTCTTGTAAGCTGGCTGGTGATTTGTTGAGCCGTGAGCTTACACCCCCTTTTTCAGCTCTGGGTTCTTGCCTGAAAGGGTTGGAGTGGCGGGCTGTGAGAAACTCTTTGTTGTGCGTTTCTCCGATCCAGCCACTCTGTAATCTGTGAGATTGTTTCAGTTCTGTGTGAACAGTGTCAAGTTCATCTTGGAGCTCGTCTCTCTGCAGAGTAAGCTCGTTGATTTTAGCTTGGGCCGCTTGCAAGTGTGTCTTGCAGGCCTAGGTTTTAGAGTCTCTTTCTTTCAGTTCAGTCTCTGCTCTTTTTAGGAGAGCGTCACCTTGCTGGAGTTTTTTGTTGAGTTATTTTCTGTCTTTTCTTTCCAGCTGTTCTCTTTGATCTGTGTCGAGGCAAAGATCTTGCAGTTCATTGTGAAGTCTTTCTACTTCTTTTTGTAGCTCTGGATCTGTGTCGTCCTCTTTCTCGTGCTGGTTTTGGGTCTCGAAGAGGAGCTGATCAAGGCGACTCTGGGTTCGGGCCTGGTCCGTCTAGGCCTCATCCGCTTGAAGCTTAAGCGTTGCTGCTTGGTGTTCAAGGTCGATGTAGCTCCGTTTCTCTGAGCTGTGACTGGGCGACGAGAATGTGAACTAGGCCTCCGAGGATCCTGGCGAGTTCTTTGTAGTAGTCGCTTTGGGTTGGATCGTGTGCCATCAGTGCATCTAGCTCGGTGTCTAGTTGCTCTGCGTGCTGCAGGTTACTGGCGTCCTTGGGCAGGAAGGGGGTCATCACTGCTTTCAACCATGTCGAGAGGTGGCCCCCGTGGACTGCTGGACTGGATCACTGGAACATCCTGGCTCACTGTAGGTGAAAGAAGCACAGCACACACACAAAAAGACCAATGCAAGTCCGTTCTATGGTTAACGAGCTATATTCATAACTGATGCAAACAGTCAGACAGTTCAGTAGCCAATTAACTTGGGTCAACGAAGGACCTGAAATGGAGATTTGACAGGCAGTAGCCTAGCGGGTCGCGTGATGACACCAGCTGCTGGTTGTCGCTCTACTATTTAGCTTCTTTGGTGGCTCTCACAGGTTACTGTCTCTATGTGAAATGAAAGAGGGCACTCCCCAAACACTCAACCACAGTGTCCCCGGCCCTCCGTTACTCTGGCATTGCGCCCCCTCTCAAACAGCTTGTGACTTTTAACACAACCTGGCAACACCAAGATGTCAACCGCCAGACAGCACTGCAAAATTGGGCTGTTCCCTAGAACCCTCTCTTAAAAGAGAGTGGCACTCGTTTTAGGCCCTGGATTAGGTACTGGTCCCAGAGATTGTGGTGTTTGTGTCGGCTGGACTGATTGACTACCTTTAGAGTGCCAATTGCTGATGTCTCCACTGCATGCCGCAAAGGACAGAGCTAAGAGGAACCGAGTTTCGCTCACAGCCAGTGTCGGTAACGCTGGTCAGTTCCCTTGCTCACTGGAAACCTAAGATGACCGTCCAATCACCAAGGGAGTTCTACAATCAAGTACACAAAGGATGAACAAAAGAAACTTAAATTTAATTAAGGTTTGGTTTGTTTAACATCAACTGAGTAAATATTTATGTAGAAATGAAAAGTAACAGCTTTACCTAATAATGATAAAACAACAAACAAAACAAAAATTATGATAATGATGGAAATTATCAAAATAACCTAAGCCAAAAGAGAGAAGAAAAATAATAAAAATCAAAATAACAAAAAACAGGATTGAAACACGGGAGAAGAAGTAGCTGGGTTTCACCACAAGGGGGCGTACTCCCTCTCTGTGCTTAACCTTGTGAGGAGAAAACTTAATTCGAATAAAAAATTCTAAACTGGTTTAAATCGAAATTTCAAATAAGCATGTAAGAAGAATTAAAAGGAAAATCAGAACAATAATCCTATAATAACCAATGATAACAGTAAGGTATCATTAATAATTATGAAATTAATCAAAAAGGAGTAAAAATTGAAATATGCAATTCAAAACAGAATTGAAAAGAAAGCAAAGAGAGCTGAGAGCTGTTAGTCGATTTAACAGGAGACTGCCACTAGATGGCTTACTTCCTTCTAAGTGGGTCAATCAGTGGTTGACCTGAAACATCTAGATTTACACTATTAAACAATTACATTTTAATTCAAATCATGTTTGAACCAAACTCAAAGTAAATGTAAACAGTCAAAGGAAGGAAAATAATCTAACCTGAAATAATATTCGCACGAGCAAAGCTGTAAATGCAAAAAATTATTGAGAATTTAGACATCTAATTCAATAAATCACAAGGGAATAGGGACTTAGTAGTGAGTGCATTATCTGAAACTGCCATGAGGTTGCATAATTGCACTCATGCAGGCTGACATCAGAAGGCACCAATTTTGAACTTCTAAACAAAGGACCCCCTCTGGTGTTTAGTGAGCGGAATTACAGCCGACTTCAATGTGATTTAAACTCTGAGCGCAAAAGTGATAGGCAGGATTCCTTTCACTGCACTAAACACAAATGTGAACAACAGCAATTTGTCCATCTGTTGTACTCCCATAGACATCAAAATAAGTGTAGCACTTATGATTTAAATGTTTTAGGTTTAAAATTGGGTAGCTAAGCCATTTTTTTATACCAGGAGCTTTATTGTTCATTTTTGATTATAACTGTGGTTCACCACAAATTCAATAACGATATTTAATAAACAAGGTCTTTTTAACTGAATCAGAGGAACATCGCTCATGTTCAGATTTACATATTGCAACTAATAAAATAGATTTCTTTGTCTTTTAATTATTCATATTAAAATGTTCTCACTGCAGAGAGATCTTGGTCATTCTTAACAGGAGACTTTTAACATTATACTGCAGTTTACGTGCTGACTGATCAGCTTTTTGCATCAGTCAGTTAGGAGTGATTTCGCATCTTGCGACTTATCTCAAAAGTACATAATTTCATAGTGCACGTGCAGAAATTATTAATAACCATATACACAGATTGAATTGGATTGCTCACAAAACGAAGTTTGAAATGCCCGCATCATCCACCAAAATATGTAGTGCACTGGGTTGTACATTACAATTAACTCAAATGATATATACAAAATTTTAATAATTAATCAGGAATATAATTAATATATATATCTCATATGACAGTTACATTTATTGAAGATGAAAAATAGGTCAATTGTATATATCAATAAGTCATTACAAGGCACTGTAATTTACTCATTAATATGTCAATATTCCATTATTCATATCAATTATAGTGATATCTCTTACTGTGAATTACTGTAAATCAAACCGTAAGATTAACTTATCAACTTTCAATAGGGTTATCACTTGTTATAATTCAAGGAAAAATAGTCTCTGGCCATGAAAACATTTTCCTATCATTACGAAATTTCGGTTACTGAAAAGTAACGAGCTTGTATCTAAAGATCAGACATTTCATTGACTCGTGCTGTGAGCATTTTAGACAGAAGCAATCATGAATATATATATTGGTTTTTAATAATTGAACTAATAATACATCAAACTACAAACCACACAGAGTAAATATGCGTACGACAATACAGACAGTAAACTTTGTACAAGACATAACGGAATCCAAATGAGGGAGAGAGAGAGAGAGAGAGAGGATGAGAGAGAGAGAGGTGAGAGAATGGGTGCGATCACAGAATAATCGCTCAGTTATGGCAAAATCACAGACAGTAACCCTTGAAAGACAACAACGAATCAAATCAATCAAAGCTAATAGACAAACTTTAAGCAGCATTTCAATCTCTCTAGAAAATATAACTTGCATGTGGTCTCTTTTTGATTGGGCGTGTTCTCTCGTGACTTCCGGGGCTTCTGCAGAATCACGTGATATTTGAAAGGTCCAACAAAGTAATGATTCAGCGTTCGTCTTCCTCGTGTAGAGAGGAACTTAGTACAGAAAACAAAAGAAAACGGAGATGTAAGCTCCCGAAGGAGCCATGAGAACAGGCTTCTTAGGAATGACAATGGGTTAGCTTTGTTCTTGAGTTATTTCAGCAGAGGTCACACATCCTCCTACTAGCACAAGTCCTTCTTTATCCAAAAACACATTGAGATTCTTCTGTGGACTGTGTTTTAGTATGACCTCTCCTTGGTTCAAAGTTTTGATTTCCTTTTCAAATATCTCACCTTGAACAGTTTGTACAATAACTAACTTTGCTTGTGTTAGAGCATCCATCTTAGATTCATCTGACTCAGGAGCTTTTGAAATAGATCTTGCCTTTTCAATGAGTTTGGTGATAGCTTGTGTAAGACGTTTCCAACTGTAGAAGTGCTCGAACCTGTGTGAGCCAAGCGATTATGTCACAGTCGTGGTTGCAAATGTTGAGACTTCTGGGCGGACTTCAGAGTCTGTGGCTGGTTCAATGAGTTGAAAGCTTTTTAATTGCTCAGGACACTCTCCATCACTTCTCCTCAAGAAGTCGGGACCAGTAAACCAATTGCTAGAACTCAGTAGTGAAGCTGGAACATACCGTGTTCCATGATCGGCAGGATTGCTTTCTGTGCTCACAAAGTGCCACTGACTGGGTTCAGATGACTTTCTGATGCGAGAAACACGGTTGGCGATGTAGACATAAAACTTTTGGGTGGTGTTGTTGTTGTAACCTAAGACTACCCGGCTGTTAGTGTAGTATTTCACTTTGTGACTTATAATGTCACGACACACAGCTCTCTTTGACAGGTAGCTTGCAATGATGTCTTCACATACTTTCTAGGGATTTGGTGATGTTCAAAGAGTTAAATGGGGAGTTGATGCTCAGGACGTTTTCTTTGACATGGATTGAGTTGGGGCAAGAGTCCAAGAGAGATGTGCGTCCATTGTACAACACTGTAGTGCGGTAAAAACTGACTTTGCTTGGCACATGAGCACCCCCTAGGCAAACCTCACCAATTATGACCCAGCCAAGGTCAAGGCGCTGGCCGTACGGAGCATCATGGGGGCCGTTGTAGTGTTCTCTAACCTTGTGCACTCTCGGTATCTCCCGACTGAGGAGGATCAGTATTGATTGCATTCGGGTCCAAATCTGGAATCTTGTCTGTTAAATGCTTGAGGTGACTGTGGTGTTCTGTGACCTCTGGTGTCGGGATCTTAGATCGATCATCTGAGAGCATGTTGCACTCGATTAATGTGGGAAGCCGGATGATAATGTTGCCGTTGAGAGACTCTACTATGAAGCCATCAGCTTGGCGTGCCCTTGTTTCTCCCACACCTAAGCAGGTTTTCAAGATGTAAACTTTTGTCCCTGAATTAACATTAAAGATCTCAAAGAATTCTGTCTTTGCTAAAGACCTATTGCTTTGCTTGTCTAACACAGCATAAGCTTTCACTGCTTTTTCTTTGTGTCCAGCAGGGTAAATGTTTACTAGACAGATTTTGGAGCATGAGCATGAGCTGTTACCTTTACCACAGATCTCCGTCCATTAGACACAATGGCTTGGATAGGACTTTCTGGCTGCTGCCCGCCATCCCCGTCTGGGGTTGCACAGCTTTGAGTTTCTGCTTTCCAGGGTGCTGGTCCAGAGTGCAGTGCGGTTATGTGGTGGTCACTTTTACACTCATTGCAATGTACACTTGTGTTACAGTCTTTTGCCATGTGGTTGACATAGGAAAAGCATTTGTAACAAATGTTATTTTCCTTCAGAATAGCTTTTCTATCATCCAAGGTCTTTGCTCTAAAACCACGACACTTGCGGAGACAGTGTGGTTTGTTGTGAAGCAGGCACAGTTTATCTGGGTAAACCACCTTTTGCTCACAGGAGTCACGATAGCATTTTGAAGGAATTATTTCAGTTTTTCGAACAGATACTGCAATTTTGAAGTTGGGCTTGTTCAGCCTTTCAGGCCTATAAACACTTGGGCTGGTATTAAGTAAGGGGGCAAAGCTTGGGTCTTTGAGGGTTTTAGCTTTGTCGCACACAAACTTCATGAAAACAGGGAATGGTGGGTATTAAGCATGGTGTTGTTCTTTGTAGTAGGATGCTGAAGTAATCCATTTCTCTTGGAGGTGGAATGGGAGTTTTTGAACAATAAGATTGATGCCCCGGGACATATCTAGGTAACTTAGGCCAGGTAGGAGACCATCTACACGGGCAGCATCAATCTCTGAGATTTTGGGAAAATCTTCCAACTTTTTCAAGACAGCATTTTCTATCACTTCAGGGGACACATAGCTGTACTCCAATCTTTGCCATACCATTTTGACACCATCTGTGGCATCATAGGTGTGTACAGCTCTTAATCGTTTCACTTGCTCTGATGATTTGGGGCCTAGTCATTTGCAGAGGAGATCCAACACCTCTTTTGGGGATAAATAAAGTCCTATTATAGCGTTCACAAAAGATGTCTTCCAAGCCCAATCATTTTCAGGCTTATCATCAAATGTCAGGAGCCCTGAGCTAACCAACTCTCTGCAAGCCAAATATTTGGCTTAGTCTGATGTGGCTGGGAGATAGGACTCATTTGCACTGACAACAGGGCATGGAGACGATAGCTTGGGCTGGAAAGGGGCAGACTCATTCATAGAGAGTGGCTGAAGTAGTAACTGGGGTTGGATACTGCGAGTGTGATGTGAAATTTTGGTGGATTTTATTTAGGAAAGGGTGGTGAAAAGGCGTTGGTGTGAGGCGGTTTGGTGCTCAAGGCGTTGGTGTGAGGCGGTTTGGTGCGGGTGCGCTCCCATGTGTGGTGGGGCTGGCGGTCACACACTGCTCTCTGTAGGAACAATAGAGTAAGGGGTTAGCCAAGTCTTGTGGAGACAATCTCTCACCTCTGCATTCATTTGCTGGGTTTAAATAAGCAGAGCTTGATGGGGCGCAGGTGTGGCCGCTCAGTCCGTGATGAGCAGGTGCAGGTGTGACTGCTCAGTTTCCAGGGCAATGCTGACAAGAGCTCGGGACACGTGTCACACAGTGTATGATGCCTGTGCTTGAGTGGCAGCTGCTTTAGCATATGCTTTTGCTGCAAAAAAGCTTGTGTTGGATCTTTGACTGGCCTGTGACTGCTGACTGGATCGTGATATGTTAGAACAGTTCGATCTCATTTCCCACAGGTCACCAATATTGCTAACTGTACTTTGATGGTCCGGGGCAGCAGTGTTTTCTTCTGTAACGACTTTTGGCTGACCTTCCATCTGTCTTTTTACTATTCTGCCTTAACTAGTGTGTTAACTAGCTTTACAGATAGTTAACAATCTCCAATAAAGAACCAGGAAGCTTCTTGCTCAGTTGTTGTTTACTGGAAGGACTGTAAAACTGTAACAAACAGAAACAATGAAAATGCATGTTAAAATCCCAATACGGTGCATATACAAAACAAATATAAAATAAGTGTGATAAGTAGGGTGGAGCTGAGAGCTGTGGGAACAGGAGCGAGGCCGGTGGAGTGATTGGAAATGAGCAACACCTGCTCGACCCACCGGTCTCGAGTCCCACGGAGGAGATGGAAGGATATAAAACAGGAGCGACGACAGTGAAGGATGATAGAGGACCAGGCCTGGGTTTTAGCTGTGTTTGGTTTTTATTTGTGTGCATCAGTCGTCTGTGAGGGGCTGACGCGCTGTTTTGTGTTTATTTTGATTATTAAAGTTTGATTTGATTGTCCGCCGGTTTCCGCCTCCATCTTCCTGATGATTATGAAGTTTGTAGATTGTTACAATAAGTAACTTAGAATAATTAAAGATCTCAAAAAAAAGACATTAGTGAGCGATTAGCACAAGAACAATATACATGGAAAATGCATTAGGAAAGCTAACAATGCTAGCGCCAAATATTCCTTGCGAATTACAAAATGAAAACATGGAAAAATGACTAAATTCAATATCTAAAGGAAGCCAAAATCACTATCAAATAAATAATTACAGACAGATCTTTTTGGAAACCAAGTTAACAATTTACAGACTTTAACACACTGGAGGTCGACTTGCTGTGGGAATGAGAGGAGAATCACTGCACTACGGAAGCTATGTGTGGACAAAACGCAAGAAACTCAGAACACACACAGCTCTTCCCACAAGCACAAGCACATATTATGTTGCTTTTTAAATATGAAAGGAAGATTTTTGTGGATAAGTATTGTCGCCCCCCTCTTATTACTTAAAAAACTTGAAGAATAAATCTGCCCTACTCAATTCTTTTTAAGCTTTATATGTTCCTCAATAGACAGATGAGTTTCCTGAAGTAGTAGGGAGTTCTTTTTTAAGAAAAGTAAGGATTCTCTTAGGTTTAATTGGGAGACCTTAAAAAGAAAAAAAATAATGTGTGTCCAACCTACTGTGTTGTTGTACACATTGTTCATCACAACTGAATGTTTCAGTTGGAGGGGAAATTTGATGCAGTTGGGGAGTTTAAGCTTTCCCTTAACACAACAGTCAAGTCTCCTCTTTCGTTTAAAGCACTGAAGTCAAATCAAAACTGATCATCCATAGTGTGAGCCGTGTCCTGGGCACCTATCAGCGTCGCCCTGGCAACGAGGGAGATTCACCTGCACGCAATCACAGCGGGCTGATCGGTCCCAGCTGAAGCGGATGAGGAGAGGACTATAAACGCTGTGGCTGAAGGTGACACAAGGAAGAGAGGATCTTCAGATGACTGAAACTAACGTTGTGTCTCTTGTCCCTCTAGACAGCTGCGGATCGACCAGCCCACCACCTGAGCACCGGACCCCAAGTTCCCTTGCACTCAGCCGGCAGGCAAACAGGATCACGTGGCACTGAGGACGAGCACTGGACACCACAGGATTCAGCACTACACAGAGCACCATTCAATAAATACACCCTCCGGGGCTTCACTTTGCACTAAACTCTGTCGTGTGATTCTTCAGCCCGTGACACTGGTGGAGAATGCGGGCAGCTTACTGAAGAATCACCGACTCACCAAGTTGTTTTTTTCCCCCCCTCTGCTTCCTCGTCAGGCGGTGACTCCCTCCCCAGCTATGGAAGAGCTTCTCAAGCACCTGACGGAAGTAAGCCTTTGCCAGCAGCAGATCGTTGAGCACATGGCCGCTCGCCAAGGCGAAACGGAGCGTGAAGTCGCCGATCTCCGCTTCACGGCCACTCAGCGGGCCCCGCTGCCGGACTCGGGCACTCAAGCCACCCAGCTCCTGCCGAAGATGACCGTCCACGACGACATAGAGCATTACCTGGGCATGTTTGAATCCATCGCCGCACGAGAGGACTGGCCCCGTGAAGAATGGGCGCGGATACTGGCACCATTGCTGACCGGGGAACCCCAACAGGCCTACTTTTCTATGCCAGCCCACCAAAAGGAATCCTATGATGAACTACAGAAGGAAATTCTGGCGCGTGTGGGTTTGTCCCCCATCGCCGCGGCCCAATTGTTCCGAGCCTGGGAGTATAATAGTCGGTTGCCAGCCCGCGCCCAAGCTGCCGAACTCAACCGCCTCGCCCATCACTGATGGCTCGCCGGGAGCCCCAGCGCCGCCCAAGTGGCCGAACGTGTCGTCGTGGACCGGTATTTGTGCGCCCTGCCACGTCCCCTTCGACAGGCGGCTGGGATGAGGAATCCACGCACCGTGGGAGAGCTCGTCGAGGCCGTGGAGCTGGCGGAGATGACGATGCGACGAGAGGCTGGGGAGCGAGCACCGCCATTTCCCCGGAGGGTGTACCAGGAGCGACGCACGCCAGAGGGCACCCAGGGCACAGTCAGCAGGTCGGCGGTTCCCGGCATGAAGGATGAGCCGATGTCCACGGAGCCACCACCCTCTCCCAATCGCGCCTGGCTGGCAGGCTGTGCAGTCCATCTGGCGCCACCGCGAGGAGCACCCCAGACCGAGGTTACCATTAAAGTCCCATAGTCATGGTCCCAAAACCGGACGGCACCCTCCGGTTCTGTAACGACTTCCGCCGCCTAAACGAGGTCTCCGAGTTCGACGGATACCCGATGCCCTGTGTGGATGAGCTGCTGGAGCGGCTGGGGAGAGCCCGGTTCATATCCACGCTCGGTTTCCTCGATGCGCTTTTCATTAGCTGAAACATCTTGCTTAATATCGGACAGGTTTCTCTCCAAAGCAGAGATGGAACTTGCCATTTCGTCTAGATGGTTGTTTATGCCATAACTTTGATCCGATAAATGTATAAAAATGCTGCGATTAGTGCAGGACTATTCAATTGGCAGCAATCATCTTCATCCAGCCCGCGAGAGAGTACGTGCACATTTAAATGCGCGCATTTATGCCTTGAATTGTGTTTGCACTAATTAAGTTAGTTTGCCCAAAAGGTGGCCCAGAAAAGGAAGAGACGCAGTGTTGCCAAGTCCATGGTTTTCCAGCAGAATTGGGCTACTTTAACACTGTTGCCGGAGGTCGTTTTCATATTCGCGGGTTGAAGCGACTCCTATAACATGATATTTATCCCCTGGAATGCGAATTTAAGCAGAGGAACCCCACCAAAAATAAAAAATTTAAACTGGAGAGCCCCTCAAAATGCAGCTAGTTGAGCTAGTTTTGAGCAGTATTTGGGTGGGTTTTCTTGTGAAAACCTGGTCCCCCTGATAAAGAGTAGCACTTCAAAAAATGCACGGTTTTGGCAAGTGATTTTGTAAACACGGCCTTAAATGAGTAACGTTTATTGTAAAGAGTTGGCGGAAAACAGGACGTGTCAGATATGCATCATGCACGTCAGATTAGTGATTATTCATGTATACCTGTGTCGGTCATGTAATAAATTAACATAAAAGGTTGAAAATGAAAATACGTGTGTTGCGGTAATTTGGATCTGTGCGGCTCTTAAAGTAACAGCGGGGTATTTTGTGCTTTTTTATTATTGACAGTTGAATTATTTTCAGTAATTTTCAATACATTTGTTGACTTTTGTTTGTTTGTTTGTTTGTTTGAAGTCTCTACAATATAGATGTCACAACAACCTTATTTACAGAAAATGCATATTTGATATGTATCACTTTCTTTAAATAAATCACTCATATAAAGTTTAGGTCATATGGCCCCCTCATAATCGTGTTAAATAATCGTGATTACAATATTGACCAAAATAATTGTGATTATGATTTTTGTCATAATCGAGCAGCCCTATCTTCCTCTGTAAGACATTCTGACTGGAAGACCTCAGGGAGTACGGGTCGGCAGCAACACATCCAGCACCATCACACTGAACTAAGTTTATGGATGACACGACTAAGGTGGGTCTCATTAGCAACAGATATGAGAAAAAACTACAGGAGCAAGGTTTACTTCACTGATTTGCACTCTATATACCATGTGCCTTGTGCTGCTTTACTTATCTTTATTTTTACATCAATCAATCAATCAATCACCTTTATTTATATAGTGCTTTAAACAAAATACATTGCGCCAAAGCACTGAACAACATTCATTTGGAAAACAGTGTCTCAATAATGCAAAATGATAGTTAAAGGCAGTTCATCATTGAATTTAGTTATGTCATCTCTGTTCAGTTGAAATAGTGTCTGTTTTAATTTGCAATCAAGTCAATGATATCGCTGTAGATGAAGTGACCCCAACTAAGCAAGCCAGAGGCGACAGCGGCAAGGAACCGAAACTCCATCGGTGACAGAATGGAGAAAAAAACCTTGGGAGAAACCAGGCTCAGTTGGGGGGCCAGTTCTCCTCTGACCAGACGAAACCAGTAGTTCAATTCCAGGCTGCAGCAAAGTTAGATTGTGCAGAAGAATCATCTGTTTCCTGTGGTCTTGTCCTGATGGTCCTCTGAGACAAGGTCTTTACAGGGCATCTGTATCTGGGGCTCTAGTTGTCCTGGTCTCCGCTGTCTTTCTGGGCAGTAGAGGTCCTTTCTAGGTGCTTATCCACCATCTGGTCTGGATACGTACTGGATCCGGGTGACTGCAGTGACCCTCTGATCTGGACACAGACTGGATCTGGTGGCCACGGTGACCTCGGAACAAGAGAGAAACAGACAAATATTAGCGTAGATGCCATTCTTCTAATGATGTAGAAAGTAAGGTGTTATGTGAAGTGTTCCGGTTCCAGTTTACCTAATTAATGCAGCCTAAAAATCCTTTAACGGATTTAGATATTAAAAGCATATTAGTATGTTATGTGTATGCCAGGTTAAAGAGATGGGTCTTTAATCTAGATTTAAACTGCAAGAGTGTGTCTGCCTCCCGAACAATGTTAGGTAGGTTATTCCAGAGTTTAGGCGCCAAATAGGAAAAGGATCTGCCGCCCGCAGTTGATTTTGATATTCTAGGTATTATCAAATTGCCTGAGTTTTGAGAACGTAGCGGACGTAGAGGAGTATAATGTAAAAGGAGCTCATTCAAATACTGAGGTGCTAAACCATTCAGGGCTTTATAAGTAATAAGCAATATTTTAAAATCTATACGATGTTTGATAGGGAGCCAGTGCAGTGTGGACAGGACCGGGCTAATATGGTCATACTTCCTGGTTCTAGTAAGAACTCTTGCTGCTGCATTTTGGACTAGCTGTAGTTTGTTTACCAAGCGTGCAGAACAACCACCCAATAAAGCATTACAATAGTCTAACCTTGAAGTCATAAATGCATGGATTAACATTTCTGCATTTGACATTGAGAGCATATTTGTATATTTGTAGAGTTGTACTTTATATTTTATTATCTGTATTTAATGTTCTACTATTAATGTTATCTGTATGCACCAAGGGTCTGAGAGTAATGCAATTTTAGCAGACTTGAAAACTTAGACATCTCCATCAGGCCAAGAAAGGAATAAGGAACAAGCCGAAAACACACTGGAAAATGAGATGGCAAAGAGGAATTATTCTGAAAAGCTTAGGATTCAGTTCCCTTCCATTGACTTAGCATCCATGTCCCTTACGAAAGGAAAATATATTTACCAATATATTTCTTAAAATATATTGTGATATATTGTAATATATTATTTTCCATTTTTATTTTCTAATATTTTATATATTTGAATACATTTAATAATATATTGATACATGTATTCATGATACATATATTATATTATATATTGCAAAATATACAAATGATTGCCGCTTTCAATATATTGCAATATATGGGAAAAAATAAATATATATAAGAATATATGCCTAATATATTACATGATATTTTCCAATATACTGCAATATATTGTGGTTTCTTAAGGGTGGAAAGGTTTGAAAGACCCACCAACTTCAAGACACCATCCCATAGCACTGTGGAGAATCAAAAACTGGCAAATGATCCGAATGATCCACACACACACACCCTGCTCTTATCTCTCTATTAGTGCTATTGGATCTTAGTGCTGTGTTCGACACTATTGACTACAACATTCTCTTGAATACACTAGAAAACTTTGCTGGCATTAATGGAAGTGCATTAGCATGGTTCAAATCTTACTCTAGCAGTTAATGAAGAGGTATCATATTGACCACAAGTGCAGTATGGAGTACCTCAAGGCTCAGTACTAGGGCTGACTTTTCCACTTTACATGTTATCCTTGGTATATATCATCAGGAAGCAAGGTGTTAGCGTTTATGTTGATGATACTCAGCTCTATGGAAGGAGTAATTTCATACTGCTTAATTCTGAAGAAATATAGGTATTAATTATAGGACCTAAAAACTCTGCCTGTAATAACCTAGAATGCTGTCTAAGACTCGATGGCTGCTCTGTCAATTCTTCGTCATCAGTTAGGAACCTAGGTGTGTTATTTGAGCATTTGTAAAACTTAATTTTTTCCCAAAAAATATCTAAATTATGACTTATGCTCTCAATGTCGAATGCAGAAAAGTTAATTCTTGCATTCATGGCATCAAGGTTAGATTATTGTAATGCTTTTTTATGTGGTTGTTCTGCTCGCTTAATAAACAAAACCCATCTAGTCCAAAAGGCAGCAGCTAGAGTTCTTACTAGAACCGGGAAGTATGACCATATTAGCCCAGTTTTGTCAACTCTGCACTGGCTGCCTATCAAACATTGTATAGTCCTCCACATCTGCTGCGTTCTCAAAATTCTGTTCATTTAATAATACAGCAAATATCAAAATAAACTGTGGACAGCAGATCCTTTTCCTACTTCACTTCCAAACTCTGGAATTACCTACCTAACATTGTTTGAGAGGCATAGGTCGCACACCTCTGGAGCAACTAGGGGTTAAGTGTCTTGCTCAGGGACACATTGGTGTCTCACAGCAGATTCAAACCCGGGTCTCTCACACCAAAGGCATGCGTCTTATCCACTGCGCCAACACCACCCCTGACACACTCTTGTAAGTGTAAATTTAGATCAAAGGCCCACCAATTTAACCTGCCTTATAACACACTAACACATTTCTAATATTCAAATCCGTTTAAGGATTTTTGGGCTACATTAATTAGGAAAATCCGGAACCAGGAACACTTCCCTTAACAAACAATTTACTTGCTACATAATTAGAAAAATGGCATCTATGCTAATATTAGTCTGTTTCTCTCTTATTCCGAGGTCACTATAGCCACCAGATCCAGTAGGTATTCAGCCCAGATGGTGGATTAGCACCTAGAGAGGACCCTGAATGTCACGGAGACCAGGACAGCTACATGAGCCCCAGAGACAGATCCATAGTCAAGACCTTGTCTCCTAGACGGCCATCAGGAAAAG
This sequence comes from Carassius auratus, assembly GCF_003368295.1. Taxonomy (NCBI): domain Eukaryota; kingdom Metazoa; phylum Chordata; class Actinopteri; order Cypriniformes; family Cyprinidae; genus Carassius; species Carassius auratus. The sequence goes on from NC_039257.1 coordinate 15,340,207, forward strand.
ACCACAGGAAACAGATGATTTTTCTTCACAATCTGACTTTGACCAGACGAAACCAGAAGCTCCATTCCAGGCTGCAGCAGAGGAGAACTGGACCTCCAACTGAGTCTACTCCCATGGTCTTTTCTCCATTCTGTCAACTATGGAGTTTTGGATCCTTGCTGCTGTTACCTCTGGCTTGCTTAGTTGGGGACACTTAATTACCAGCATTTTGCTTGACTTGACTGCACAGATACAATTTAAACTGAACTGAGCTGGATGATAATCTAATTGAATTCAATGATGAACTGCCTTTTTACTTTGCCACAATTTATTTCTTTTATGATGTTCAGGTGCTTTGCTACAATCTATACTGTTAAAAGTGCTATATAAATAAAGGTTCAGGACGGAAATGATTCTGGGGGTTAGAGGTAGCTGACTAGTGCAGTCTTAACTTGGAGTTCAACACGTTCCAAACTGTGGAGATGATCGTGGACTTCAGAAGAAACCCCACTGCACTCGCCCCACTCACCGTCATGGAAAGCCATGTAGCAACAGTGGAGACAATCAGGTTCCTGGGCATCACTAAATCTCAGGAATTAAAGTGGGACAATCACATTGACTCCATTGTTAAAAAAAGAGGTTAGGTTCTATTTACTTTACTTACTGAGGAAATTCAACCTGCCACAGGAGCTGCTGAACAGTTCTACTCTGTAATATCCTTTGATGCATCACAAAGGTGGAGACATGGAGATAATTTGGTTACTCTTTATTAACACATGCAGAGCGGACAACGCATTTCGACACCGTCACAGCAGATTACCTACTGACCCAGAAACAATACTCATCAGGAGAAAAGGTAACATAAGTAAACCCATGCCGCCCTCTACTGGACATCCCATTTACTACATACTCCCCCATTATTGAATCCATCCTTTGCACTTGTATAACTGTCTGGTTCAGCTCAGCTAGAATTTGACCTCAGGAGACTACATTGGATAGTCCGAACTGCTGAGTGAATCATTGGTATAACCCTCCCTACTCTCTAAGAACTGTACTCATCCAGAAAGAACACTGAGCACCAGAACGGCCAGGCACGGGAACAGATTCTTCCCTCAGACAATCCATCTCATGAACACTTAATAATTTTGAAACACATAACACTGTTTATAATATTATTTATCTAACACACATACTTAGTATACATTTTCAAATTACAGATAATATGACTGTACATACAAAATTGTCTATTGTAATATACCTGTACATACAATTGTCAGTTTGTATATTATTACCGTTTATTGTTATTATGTTTGCACTGTGGAAACATGTGTCGAAATTGCACATATGCCTGTACATACAAAATTGTCTTTTTTAATATACCTGTACATACAATTGTCAGTTTGTATATTGTTATTACCATTTATTGTTATTATGTTTGCACTGTGGAAACATCTGTCACAAAAACTAATTCATCATATAAGTAAACTTACCTGGCAATAAAGCTCATTCTGATTCTGATTATTTCAAGGTTTTATATTTATTAAAGATTCAGAGGACACAGAAATGTTCTATTCTTTTAGGGACTACTGTACATGGAATATTTGTACATTTAAAATTCAGTTGTCAGTGCAGAAGAAATAAAATGGACTGCAAAAGTAATTAAAACAGTTCAAGTTTAAAAAGGGAAGCTTTTTAATAATAATGTATAATACCATCAGGAATATTTTCATATATTCAGAATGTTGTGAGCGGAGCTGTGATTTTAAGCACACTGGGCACTGAAAATGCACCCTCACATGCAAAGACATGCTTATAATTTTTGACTATAATTAATAATTACACGTTGTGAACATCTGCTTATTTCCTGCATTCTGATGATCAGGTTTTTTTATGTCAATGTCCTCTACTATTCATAGAAAGACAGTAGTTTCACATCTACATTTATAAATAAGACATTTCTAAGCTTGATATCACAATATCACCCTATGCACACGTGTGTCAGTAAATTTTATTACAAGGCTCTGCCATCTCAAACAGCCTATGATGTTCACTTGTGCGATGTGCAATGTCATAAGCAGTCTCTCCTGCACTGTTTTTCAGTCCTGCCTGTAGTGTGCGCTGTGACAGCAATAACTCAATCGTCTGCCCAGCTACAGTATTTCCAGCAGCCAGTTGTAGGGGTGTGAGTCGCCCCGCTGTCAAGGCATTGACCTCTGCCCCCCAATTCAAAAGACACGAAGCCACAGCGGCATGGCCCCAACGACAGGCACTATGTAGCGGCATCCAACCATCAGTAGTTCTTGCATGAAGATTCGCTCCAGCACTCAAAAGAGCAGAAACCACAGCATGATGGCCACTGTAAGCAGCACGGTGTAGAGGGGTGTACCCATCACTATCATGACAATTAACAAGTGTTGGGTCCAATGCGAGGGCTTTTTTTACTGTTTCTAACTTTAAAAGAGAAAGAGAGAGAAACAGAAAAGGTTAGAAAAACAAATCAAGAAAAATAAACAGAAATGCATATATACGTAATTTCTTCTATGCCAGATGCTACTGATAGTGTAGGCCAATTGCACACGGAAGCAGCTCCAGGCTGATGATGTATGGGGTCAGTGCTGTGCATGCGCTGGTGAGTCTCGTGAAAACCAATGCTTGTTTATAGGAATCAAAGGAAGTAACATTTCCTTACTTTAGCAAAGGAAAGCCAGTCTCCTCTTGGCTTATATTGAAATCTTCTGACATTCTTCTTTACAAATTCTTGTTTTGTACATCTAATTAGTGACCATTGTTTTGTTTTGATCTCTCCGCTGCATTTCTGCATGCGTAACTTCTGATCAGCACATGCAAAAAGCTGAAATCATCCCTCCTCTGCCCTTAACTGCTTCCATTTACAACAGTGAGCGCAAGCTAGATTATTAAGTTTTGAATATGGATTTTTGGTAACACTTGGTAATACATTATAAGGGTATTCTTAAGTCATTATAATGAATGCATAATGCATTATATAACCTAATTATATGTTGTAACAACTCATGAATATTCATAAGAACAGTTTTAATTTATGATAATATTTACTTAGAGGGTAAGAGTATGATGCTTTATAACACAATGAACACTTGGCATACACTTTTACAATTGATTACATTTGTCATAGTTTAAATGTATTACAAGTCTCATATCTTGCCGTTTTTTCTTATGCTACTTAAATCGTTTAAAGACTTATATGTATGTATGTATGTATTATATGACTTATATGTAGTAATAATAATAATACAAATTCTCTAAAACAGCCATAAGATCAGATATCAGATCAGGTGAATATGTAATATGAAACATTTGCTTTGAAATATTTTTATTGTAATATCAGTTTGATTATTCTGATGGTACCCTTTAGACAGCTATTGATAAGCAACTCTGCAACTTCATATCAACTAGCAGTCATTGGACTATTAGTATGTCTGCTAATGTAAATATATGTTAACACTTTATTTTGATGGTCAACAGATAAACTGACTGTGTGTCTTTGCCGGCAGCCATATCGTCCTGGAGCTACTAAAATTTCCGCGTCTTCATGGATAGAGCAGGTCATGGTTGCTTAGCAATGACAGATGCCTCAGGAGCGCAAGTGCCCGAGCGCTTTGGAAAGGAGGAGAAAGACACGTGCCTAGCGTGGAAAATGCTAGGCACGCTGTTTTCAGATTTTTTGCAAAAGCCTTTGGCACTTGCGCTCCTGAGGCATCTTCCGTTGCTAAGCAGCCATGACCTGCTCTCTTCATGAAGACCCTGATATTTCAGCAATGGATAAAAGGATCTGCAACACTAAAAATTTCTTGCAGCTCTGCTACTAAATTAATTTAAAAATGGCAATCCATATACAGCTATGATCAGCACCTTGGCTGAGCTTTCAACATTGTTACTGAAAAGGTGAGGAAGCTATTGCGGCATTCTGAAAGTTGAGATGTTTTTAACTTGATGCGGTGCGGATGCTCCTGGAAAAAACGAGCTCGTCGCACCGCGTGCGCGTTGCTTCCATTATGAGCATACCGCGCGCCTACATTTGAAATAATGAACTTGAGCATGCAAAAGACGCATTATGTGAACGGCCCCTAAAACTGCAATTCATCGACTAGCCGCTCAAGGCTGGCTGCAAAAGGGAGTCAGTCCCATAGACTCCCCATGTTAAAATGCCCAACTTTACAGCAGAAAAAAAAAACGTTTACAGCCTGGTGCAAAAAAAATTACTTTGGTCTAAATAGGTAATTTTGCCCTCATTGACAACTGTGAGGGGGGTGAATTTTTTCTATAACTCATCTGTTTAAATTAGATTAAGACTTAAAATTCTGCATAATTAAGGGCGTGGTCACTTGAGTGACAGGTGGATTGTCGCTGCTGACACTGCCATCGCGCTAAGTGGACGTGGCTTTAGCAAGTAGCTCCAGCCTTTCTACCCATATTCGATTGTCCTGGAGAGTCACGTGGTGACGCGCTGCCAAGGTGGCGACGGCTAACTCTGCACACTTTAGCCTTCAAAAACACACTTCTGGAGTCTATGGGTGACGTCACGAACATGTTTTTATACAGTCTATGGTTTTTACGTCACTTCCTGTTGCCAGCATGTGTCACTATGACTATAACTGAATATGGGAATGGGGATGTGTTCAGGACAGAACTCTTATCAAATGTGAATTCTGGTGCAGATTATACAATGTATGCCCGTTGTATGTTTCCTTTTTCATGGCGAAACTAGGGATGCCCCGGTTGACCGGCCATAAATCTGAACCTGTCGGTTTTTGCTTAATATACTAGATCGGCTATCGGACGGTTTTTGGTATTTTTTTGGCTGGTTTCTCCGGAAGTCCGCCCGCGTGCACATACTACATTGTAATCGTTCGCTGTGTCATTTGTGTGGAAGTATTTCGAAACCTGTGCGCAGGGCACAGGCAGCCGTTCAGCACTGGAAGTGCAGAGCTTCATGTCTGAGGCACAGATAGCAGGAAGCGATCAGCTGTTGGTGTACTGTCACACAAATAAGAGTCCCTTTTCTGTGCACACTAAAGCTGCGCGAGCGTATACTGTACCGCTCCGTGCCCTGAACACAAGTAGACCGTGAAGAGATTTATAAAAAAAAAAAAAAATTTAGTCTGCTAATGAAATATAAGCTATATCCTAATGTTTTCCTAATGTGAAATTATTTTGTTTTTCATATATTATTTTCAGACATGCAGACCTACTCACATAACGTTACGCATTTAACGAACACATACAAGCGCGCACTTTGGCAGAATTAAATTCAAATAGTCATCAACAGCCATTAGTTAAGGTAAAATTGAGCATCAGAATGGACAAATTTGTTTTTAAGGGAGAAAAAAAAATGTGAAAAATGCCAGCGAACGAACATGTACAAACAAGAATAGTCGCAGTATCAGTAGAGAAGGAGAAGTGTTGGATTTTCGGTTTGCCCCACAACTCACTTAAAGTTTAGGCAAATAGAAACACCATATACTATGTAGCAATCCTTAATTGAAGAAATGTGGCAAAACATCTCTGGAGAGAACCTCATATTATTAAATTCAAAAGTGCTTTCCATATTTGGATCAACATAAGCAAAATTTGTGAACGCGCATATTCTGAAATGTTGCGCGTCAAGTCATGCTCCGATGCGCGTATTACAGACTGCATCTTAAAGAGTAACTAAACCCTAAACCAACTTTTTTTAGTTAATGATCTGTAAGAATGGGGCTTTATTAGTGCTGTTCATTGATTCGAGTAACTTTTTTAAAATTTGAGCATAAAGTGTTTTAATTCTACAATATATGGTGTAAAAATGTCTGAGTGCTGCCCTCTTCAGGTTGAACGGTGGCTACTGCAGTTGATTTTTCCTATTGGATGTTGCAGTGGCAAGTGACGTAAGCGGTGGCAGGTGACGTAAGCAGTTTCCAGCTCACCACGCCCCATGGTACGAGCTACCACGCCCTTGGCAGTATAAAACCATCTTGTTCCGTCAAAATCACTTTAGTGAGTCCAGACAAAACTGTCTCTGGTCCGGAGTTGGAATTGCGAGTATTGAAAATGACAAAGATTTAGCATTAGTTAGGATAGATTCAAGTTGGCGTAGATTTATCTGTATTTAGTACAGTGGTGAGGATGGTACGTAGGTGTAGTTTTGCTGGTTGCGAAAGCACTGCTGGACTGCATAGTTTTCCAGCAGACTTTACAATTAGGCACAAGTGGTTGCATGCACTTGGCCTGGAAGACCGCGAGTTCCCGCCTAGAGCTGGAGTGTGCATTGCTTCTCCAACGCAATGGAGGTGGAAATGGGCTTCTCCACACAGCTCGCACTGAAAAGCGACTCGGTGCGGGAGTAAAGAGCGCAGTTTGAGCCAGCGGCTCGAATTGATATGAACAGACACCTCGACATCCTCCACTTCAGGTGAAGGTGGAGGAGAAAAGTCCTCTACTTCAAATGAATGCGCTGTTGCAAAGCTACTTGCGTCACTACAGTCGCTCTCCATTTTAGCCACTCTGACAGCAGCTGTCAATCAACCCGTACTGCGTGTTTCATGTTTACGCCCCACTCGCTCAGCCCCGCCCTCGGTTCATCCCCTCTATCTCCGCTGTGCTCTGCCCACTTTTCAGCATTTTTCAAATATTGCCAGCGGGTGGAATCGGGCTCTGACCAGGGGTTTAGTTACCCTTTAAAGCCTCTGTTAAACTTTCCGCTAGGTAGGCGTGACGTAAAAATCGTCACCGGAGAGTGTGTGCCGAGGCTCTGAGCAGACGACAGCGCGTACAGCTGCGTGTGGTCAGTAGGTTTCAAAAGCACAATTGCACATGTTCAGGCAGTGTGAAGAAGCTCATTGCTACTCGAACCTGTGCAATCCGTCAATAAAAGAATATAAAGACAGTCAGATGTGCAATAATTCTGGGCAATTGTATGTTAACATGTTTGTTGCAGAGCGGACCATCAGCATGCACTTTCAGAAGTATAAATTGAAGAAGTCGCTGGCCGTGTACGCGTCCGGATTGCTCATGCGGAAAGTATAACACAGGCTTTACAATCGCAATCACATAGAGCAGCTGTTAGTACACAGAGCCAAACAGAGAAGCTGCGCAAATCCACGTCCATTTTCTGCGTTTATTTTTGCATCTTCTCAGTTAACAACGGCTCTGTGTAGTAAGACCCACTCTATGTGAAATCACGCACCTTGATGGAATTTACCGCTAAATAGAGAACGGCTTTACTGACGAGATGCGCATTAACGATCGGCCGATCATGATCGGAGCAGCCCTATTAAAAACCTTTATGAATTATCTTGATCTATAAAGAGATGAGCGCTGCAGAGTCCTGTCAGTCGGAGTTAACGTACAGCACTTGAATTCCCCAGTTTCTCTCGAAATACATGAAAGTAAGTGGCTTTTGGACTGGGAGAAGAATAGAGTAAGCTTTATTGTTCTGATATGTGTGTCTGATATATGAATAAAACACTTTGGCAAATTACATTTGAATAGATAGATAGTTTTTGCTGCTTCCATAGACATCAGTGTGTATTTTACAAACTACCAATGTATTGTTTTACTAGTGATTTTGTATATTTAAATGTATGAAACCTAAAATAAACATTATGTTGTTGAAAACACTGCATATTAGTTGTGATATATGACAAGTGCTGAGCGCGTCCGTCTCTGGCTCAGCGCCATCCGACGCGCGAAAGCTGTTTGAATCTGGCAGTTCTGTGACGCCACTGAACATTCTATATCATACTCTCAGGGGCACAGAAGTAAGAATCCAATATATGGTGCCATAATGCTCAAAATGTTAAAATGAAATTTACATTTTAAATTATTTTCATCAAAAAAATATCTGCCGAAATTCGGACTGCAGAGTTCCCCAGAGATCTTTGCCGCAATAAACCTTACTGTCTATGATATAAACAGAGAATTTTTGATTGCACATTGCTAGCTAGAAATATGTTGCAGAGCTCCCTTCTTAATTTTTTTTAGCAAAAAACCTTGGCTTGATGGACAGCCAGACACAAGGCCTAACGTTACATCTGATGAGGATGTTTCTCCCTCCCCGGGCCCAACATCAACAGATATGACTCCTCCTGCACTCCTAGCTACGGAAAAAAACTCCTTCAAAATTGGTCCAAAATTGTCCAACATTTGCTCAAATGATCTTCAGGCCGAGCCACGTAAAAGTACTGTCCCCGATTTCTGATGTTTTGCTTTTCAGGCTCCGCACTGCTCTTTGTGCTTAAATGCTTGCTGCGCTGCTGTAGTTGATGTGCTGGCTGTGCTCCATACTTGGTCTGCTTGCTATGCCTCGCAGGGCATGGCCTTGAATTGCTGCTTGCAGCTATATTATTTTATATAGTTTTATGGTTATGTGGGGCATGGTTATGGTTAGGGTTAATAATTTAGCACAGTAATCTGACAATAAATGTGGCACACCCAGAGTCTCTTTTCTGGCTACACTACTGGGGAGTAGAATTATTTATTTCAATGAATGTAATAGATTAGATATCATAATATTTAGGCTATAATATTATAAATCAGGTTGGTTTATATTGGTGACATAATATGTAAATTATATGCGTGATGCCCGCGAGACTTGCACTTGGACCATATTGAGGCCCGCTGGAAAAAAAGGTTGAGAACAACTGGACTAAACTGTGACAGAACTGAAATGTTTTTTTTTTTTTTTGTAAATTAGAACTTGCATACACGTTTGAAAAGAAGTAAATGTCAGTTCTGCATTAGGATGATTACTTTTATTTGACCTTAAAATTACATAGACTAAATTTGATTTAAAAATCACCTGCTGTAGCACACTGAAAAAAAGTGTTTCATCCATCCAATTAAAAAATGTTAGGGTAATGATTCACATCTATATTTATTAACTTGAGACAATAAGTTATTTATTTTTCATTGGCTCAAGTAAAAGAAATATAGATGTGAATCTTTAACCTAATTTTTTTTTTTTTTTTTTTTTTTGGATGAATGAAACACTTTGCATCTTTGTTTTATTCACACCAACATTATTTGATTTAAAAATTTTGGAATAATCTATTTATATAGCATACTTTTATTTAGTCTCACTGGTAAAGACCTTTTTTTTTAAATTTAAAACCAAATTTAAAAACTAAAACAAATACTGAATGCTGATTAAGAAACATCTTATTGAGTGTGTGTTGATTGTGTTGTTTGGACTGTTGAACTATGCAGTTATTGCCTTTAATTTCACATGGTTACAGTTAATCTTTTCATTTAAGGCCAGTTCTCTGTAGTTTCAACCCAATTCAAAAACAAAAGCTAAATGCTGATGTCTGTACCGTCTATGTTTTTTACTGAATGTAGGCTACTTACTGTGTAGTTACTGCTGTTAATTTCAGATGGTTACGGTTATTGTTTTCAATAGCCAAAAGCCAGTTTGGCCAATTAAATACCAAATAAACATCTTGTTTATGCACACTTTACTTCTTTCTTGTTTGTTGCTTAAAGATCGGAAAAAAAAACGGAAATCGGTATGGGAATCGCCAGTTTGCTTTTAAAAAATCTGTATCGGAATCGGCCATGAAAAATCATGATCATGCATCCCTAGGCGAAACATTAAAGTTTGTTAGGCTTCCACGGACATGCCCTTCAACAGAAATCTTCGCAATTTAATGTCACAATAGGCTTTAGATTACACTTACCAAATTTTGTGTAAATCAGTTTAAATTTCTAGGAGGAGTTTATTACATTGTTAAATACAATGCCTGAAAATGGCAAAAACAACACAAAACTTGCAGAGAAAATTCTTAATAAAATGCTTCCTGTTGGGTTTCAGACCTTGTACCGGTGGGACTTTTTCTGTAGGTATTGGTGTGTTACATGTGTCTACCAAATTACGTACAAGTATTTGAAACATAGCTCAAGAGGCACATTGTTAAAATGTTAAAACTGGCGCTATCAAGCCATTTTGCCACAACCAGTTCTGAGACCCATATCAGATTAACATTTTCACCACTTTTGGCGTGTGCGTGCGTGAGTTTTTAAAGGGCCAAAAATGAAAATTAAGCCATAAATTACTTATTTTTATCCATATTCAAAATGTAATAATCATGCTGACCTCATATGTCATTTCCCCGGAACTGCTTCCGTTTTACAACAGTGAGCACAAGCTAGATTAAAGTGATTATTACGTTTTGAATCTGGATATTTTTCTTACGAAAATGCATCGATTCGCTTCACATGAGGCCTTTGTTTACCCCCCGGAGCCATGTGAGACACCTTTTTTTTAATGGATGCACTTTCTTTTAAACTTCTCATGGAACGATGGGGGGCAACACCGCTGAGTTGCATCAAACAGCTTGAAGAATCAAAGGCATTTTTAAGGGTTCAAGCACGCAGTGCTGAAACCCTATTGTAATTGTTAGGATTTTTAGGGGTTCAAGCACGCAGTGCTGAAACCCTATTGTAATTGTTAGGATTTTTATTATTATTATTATTATTCTTCCGCCTTAAAACTGAACGGGCAGCCCAAACCGTAAGGCCTAGAGAGCTGAAACTTGGTCAAACGGTAGTAGTCTTGCTCGCTACTCAGATACAAAGATCCAGCCCATTCGGCCAGTGGGGGGCGCTACAGCGATCAAATATGCGTTTTTGCTAATAGCTCCTAAACCGCTTATCGTAGACTAAAAAATTTTACATTTCTGGAATCCTTGGGTCAAGCGAAATTAAAAACGGTCACTCTGATTTTGGGTCTAGGAGGCCTCGTTTTTTCGCAAACTTGACGTATGTCCAAAACCTACTTTTGCGAACTAGTCCTAAGTTTTTCACCCAATCAGAACCAAACTACTGCAGAAATTTTCTCTGGACAGTGAATATCAATAATTATCAAAAAAAAAGTTGAAATTTCGACTCACTGTTGTAATGGGCTGCCAAAACGTTTGAAAGTCGAGGACCAATTTTAAGCAACAGGCTATAACTTGTGAATGAAATGAGATATCTTAACCAAACTTGCTGGACATTTGTAAGAGCAAAAACTTTGGTCAAATAAAAAAAATTGCACACCTCTGCCACTTGGGGGCGCTATAAGACAGAAAAAACACATAAATGGCTATAACTAAGCAACCGTTGGTCCGATCGACTTGAAAATTGGCATGTCATGTCTTTGTCAGAAGTGGCACAAGTATCTATGAGGACATTCGCGTATCTCAAAAAACATGGCCGCCATTGGCCAAAGAAGTTTGAGCATCTATTTAACAAGGTTAACGGATGTCAATCGGAACGAAACTCGGTGGGCATGTTTGACTCATAGCCCTAAAGGACTGCAAGAATTTGAAAGAAATCGGCCACTAGTTGGCGCTAACGAGTTTTATGGCTCTGTTATCACGTGGTGTTTCACATATCAACACAATATGCATATCATTTGATAGATCTCCTCATAATGCACAACTTTGCCTCAAGAACCATTGCTGTCAATCAAATCGTTCAATTGTTATTCACAAATATGTTAAAAACCTACTTTTGCGAACTAGTCCTAGGTTTTTTGCCCGATCGGAACCAAACCACTGCAGTAATATTCTGTGGACTGTGTAGATCAATAATTATTAAAAAAATGTTGAATTTTGTCTTTTGGTTAGCTGTAACGGGGTAATTTAGAAAAAGGGGTGTGGCCAAACATACCCCAAAGCCTATAAAACCTAAAGGAAAACTCCAAACTTTATGAAACTCAGTGAAATCATGTAACATGTGACTCTTAACAAGCATGCAAAGTTTCATGTAGATCAGACCATAGGTGGCGCTATAACAGTAGAAAAGGTCTCAAAACACAAGATTTATAGGGTAAATGGCCTCAAATTGTTTGAAAATGTCCATATATTCACTCAAAAACACTAAATCTTCATATCATATGATAAATCTCCTCATTCTGAACAACTTTGCCTCTGGGACCTATGTTGTCAATAAAGCTGTTAATTAAATATTCAAGATTATTTAAAAAAGTTACTTTGGCATACTTGTGATAAGGTTTAAGATGAAAATCAATAAAACCACTGAAGTACAATTCTCTAGACTCTGAAGGTCAATAATTATCAAAAACATGTTGAACAATTGCATTTGGGCAACTATAAACCAATAATTTTACCAGTTATTTGCATAGTGTACACAAAGGCCTATTTATACAAACAGAAAGCCCACAAATTATCAAAACTGTGTAAAATAATGCATGATTTCATTCTAAACAAGCATGCAAAATTTAAGAGAGATTGGGCAAAAAAAAATTACAACACTATAACAGTTATGTTTTAAAACACAGTGTTGTTTGAGTAAATGCAATTTATAACCACTAGATGGCAGCGGAAGACCACTAATGGGCTCATTCAGTAAAGTTGAACAGTACTGTTGAAAGGATTCATGAATTCATGCCAACACATTAAAAAATGAACTGTTATAACATTTTAAATCTCATTGAGTCAATGTTTTACATTTTGTTCATACAGATATATCAGTTTTTACAATTTTGCCACATTATGATTACAGTTTAACCTGAAAATGACATTAAAACTCTAAAAAAAGAGAAGACTTGCAATAAGTTTGTCACCTATCACTTATGTCAAATACATATATCTGCAACAAAATGTGTGTGCATGTAAATGTGTGTCTTTGTCTTTGTGTTTGTGTGTGTGCACATGTTTATATAGAATTAATATATAAGTCTAATCATTTAATTTCAGTGTTTGTGTCTGTCTGCCAGCCTGTACTACATTTTGGATGTGTTTAAATGTCATCCAAACATCCAGGTTGGCTCTGACCACCTCAGAGGCCTTAATGTGCTTGAACTCCGGTAAAATGCTGCTTGCAGCTTTAATTTCTTTAATAATTTGTATGAAAGAAGAAAGTCATATACATCTAGGATGACTTCAAGGGGAGTAATTCATGGGCTAATTACATTTTTTAGGTGTACTGACACTTTAAGCATGTTTAGGCCCTCAAAAATGTAATTTATTAGGAGAAGAAGAAAAAAAAAAAAGCATCTGAGAAATTCCAACATGATCCTCGCACCGCTGGTGCTCGGGCCCTAAAAAAATAGATATCCAGAATCCAGAAAATAAAAAATAAGAGGGTGACCCTTGTGCACCCTTCAAAGACTGAAACCACAGAGCCCCCCATATAAATTCTAAATAACCCCTAAATATATATATGAAATGTTTGCTTACTCTGTTTCTCTCAGCGGCCCATAATATCAGTTCAGTTGGAGTGTTTTGTAATTTAAACTCTTGTTGTTGATACCATTCTTCAGTGTGACAAGATTCATCATCATCTCCTTCCTCCTCATCCACCCAGCTGCTCTTTGACCCTACTGGGATCATGTGACCATGAGACTCTAGTAAGTCAAGCTGGTTAAAGTCTTCTGGAAAATCCATCACTGAGTCCACCTTTAGAGTAAAAGAGAGTGAGATACCGTTGTGTGTGTTTGGGGAGGGGTGGGGGTACACCAGTTTTACAACATAGCATAGCAAAAAAAAGAAATAAGAAATAAACAGCCTGATTGCATTTTCGTTAAGTTTTTACAGAAACTGTAGAGCATGAATTTAAGCATTTAACACTGTTACCCAGGCTGTAGGGGGGAAAAAATCACACAAAAAATATTTCATATTCATAATTTTCATAATAATAATGTTTATCAATAAAACATTGGTAATGCATGCTTTTAACGCTGGTAACGTTACCCGGGTTGTATGACAAAATCATAAAACATTTTCTTAACAAATGTAAGTTTTTCTTTAAAAAAAATGTTTATATAATGTAGATGTTTATTTTATATTTATTACTAGGACATATTAGGACATAAGTAATCATTGTATCTTAGAGCACAATATGATTCCATAACTGATTCATGGTGCCACCTTAGTCTCTTTTTCAATAGGCTGACAAGATCACTTTGTATCGATAAAACCATCGTTTAAACTATTAAAACGTATTTCATGTATTCTAATTGCATAACGTATTTCACACAAAACAAACTCACCGATAGCTAGCCTTTTTCACATTGAGCACGTCGATAACATACACATATCTAGTACGGATGCTGTCTTGACTCTGGGGAATGTAGTTTTTTGTGTCCCCCCTTTACCTTATACCTAATGAATCTCTAAACTACATTTCCCACGACTAAAAAAAACTTCCCGCGAACATAAGCTTGGCTACTTCCGTAGTAGGAGGGCAAAATTGATTCTATGTAAACGTGCATCAGTGAGCGCTTTGATTCTTTTCATAGGTAAAGTTATATTTATTTTGCTTTGAATTAACAATTCAAAAGTCCACTTTGAAACACGTTGCAACCGCTTTGTTTAGTACAGTTTTTTTAAGAATCAAATCTTCTCTTCTCGTATGTTTATGAGCAAAGTAAGGCATGTACAACTATCTCACAGTCAGCAGCGTTCTCTGTGTGAAAGTATGGTAACTTTATCTCTAACGTTAGATCAAGATCAACAGATTTGAACCCCTCTTTTTTCTCTGATCAGGGTCATCATTTTCAGTGTCTACACAGTATGACATCAGCTGGAAACACCATGTGAGTATAATTTAACTTTTGCTAACGTTACAGTTGACTTCAGAAGTTTAAATACACCTTGAATAATCTGCAAAATTATATATATATATATATATATATATATATATATATATATATATATATATATATATATATATATATATATATATATTATGTATGTATGTATGTATATATATTACTATTACTTTTATTTTTTATTTAGTACTGACCTGAATAAAATATTTCTAATAAAATACGTTTACTTATATTCCATAATAATAGTTGAATTACATTTTTTTTTACCTCGTTCAAAATTTTGCGTACGCTTACATACAATTCTTAATACTGTGATTAAAAATAAAAAAAGTTTAAATTTAATCACTGTATTTTTAAATATTTTAAGTTTTAACAATCAAACACAACATTAAAAATTAAACAAATATCTAATGTCTAATGTATTTTATGCAGATTAAACAGGTTTTAATGCTTGTTGTCTTGTCTCCTGAGGCCAAAAGGAGGGTTCATTGAGTAAAATGCTGCATAGCATTTAAATTGTCAACATAAGGAAGTAATCCTATAGTAAAATTACAAAAATCGATATAATTTCATAAATTTCATAAACAATTATGAAGAAGAAAAACCATCATGTATTTATGCATTGCTTAATTCAAAGTGTCAAAGCGCCATTCACACAGATTGGGTCTCATTCATGAAACATTCGTAAATATACGAGTAAATATCTGAGTGATTTGCGCGTAAAGAGAACTTCCCGAAAACTCTTCTCCTGATTCACAAAAACTTCGTAAACGTCAGATGTGATAGTGAAATGTGTGTGTGTGTTAATGAATTCCAATCAGTCGTAAATGGGACGCGCGTGCACGCTTACTCTCAATTACCATAAATCCCGCCTATTAAATCCGACTGACAACTATATATGAGCATCATATTATGACACCAAACGAAGGATTTCAACATGTCTTCTCAAAAGCGACTGAAAAAGCAACATTTCTCAGCTGCAGAAATTGAAGTTTTATTATCAGAAGTTCATTCAAAACGCCACATTTTATTTTCAAGCATACTAGTAGCGTATCAGGTCCTAAAAAAGGAAGTTTGGCAGCATATTACAGATCCTATTACTGGCTCTCATAATAAAAGTTAAAAGAAAAACCGTATGTAATTCATATATATAATATTTTTTTCAAAATGCTGTGTAAATATGTACCCGATGGTGAATTTGCCGTATTAATGAGCAAAACGTTCAGACGTTAAATGCACTATTTACGCGTGGCTGGGAGCAGGTGTAGATTTCTTTCGTACCAACTAACATTTGGAAAATACGACCGTTTTAATGAATCCGAAAATTTACGCCAAAACCACTTTACATGCGATTTACACAAAAATTAGTTCTGCTCTTGTTTCATGAATGAGACCCATTGTGTTTTAAAATACATGAGACACAGTGAAAAATGACTAAATGCTGAAAAAAAGAAAGAAAAAAAATAATATTTTGGCAAAATATTAAAATCTTCATTCTGTTCACAAAGTTTATGCATTGTTACGGATTGTTAGACAGAGGTTTTACAGTAAACAGTGGAACGTGTGTGTTGGTGCTTATTGCTATCAGTCTGAGGAGCCAACTTTCACCTGAGAATGTGGATATTATTTTTTTTCTCAACATTAAAATGTGAAATAGGGTTGTGCAAAAAATCGAATGCGATTTTCATGCACATCTCATCAGTAAAGACGCTCCTGTAATTAGAAGTATATCTCCAGCACGTGCGTTCAGATCAGGGTTGCCAGGTTTTCACAACAAATATTGCCCAGTTGCTTCTCAAAACTAGTCAAAAACTAGCCCAATCGCGCTTCCAGAAGGTTCCCCAATAAAAAATTGCTTCCCGGGGTTAAAATACACGTTTTTTTTTAGCAGGGTTGCCTTGGTTAAATTCGCATTTTAGGGGCTAAATATCACGTTATTTGTATTGGGGTCGCTTTGACCCGCGGACATGAAAAACAACCACAGACTAGGCAACACCGGTTGGCATTTACTACACTGAGCCGTAAATCACTGACAATCTACACAAAATCGATGTTAAAATCGCAGGCGATTCTTTGTCGATTTTGAAAACAATTTTGTGTTAGTTGTCGGTAGACTACGGCTCTGTGTAGTAACTGCCGCTCCACCTGAACCAGTGTTGCCAAGTCTGCGATTATTTTTCATGTCTGCCGTTTGAAGCAATCCCAATACCAATAACGTGATATTTAGCCCCAAATTTTACCAGGGCAACCCTTCCAAAAAAAAAATATATATATTTTAACCTCTGGAAGCAATTTTTAAAGGGGAACCTTTTGGAAACGCGATTGGGCTAGTTTTGGACTAGTTTTAAGAACTAACTGGGCAGGATTTGTTGTGAAAACCTGGCAACCCTGGTCTGAGCGCACGTGCTGGAGATATACTTCTAATTACAGGAGCATCTTTACTAATGAGATGTGCATGAAAATTGCATTTCTTTTTTTTTGCACAGCCCTAATGTGAAACAATATTCACACTATAAACATAGGACAACTTGAGTGTATGTACGTGTAATTTAGGGCTGTCAACTAATATTCTAAATTCGAATATGTATTCGAATAGTTAAAAAAACGAATTTCGAAGGTGAAAATTAATATTATTCAAAAAAAAAAAAAAAAAAAACGATAGAAAAAAAGGCCCGCGGTAGTAGAGGCGTGGTTGTCTGCCTTGCGAGTGGGTGCACTAGTGCGCCTGAGGGTTCAGGGACAGGTCACAGCCTCACAGGATGTTCTGATATGTCACAAAAACGCACACCGTGCACGATAGAGGATTAGAGCCTGAAGAAGTTGTTGTAAGGCTTTGACTCGGACAATCCGTGAAATGATAGAGATAGAAAATGAGGAGTTGGTGTCCCACACATTTAATGGCTGGTACACGACTGTGGGGTGGGGCCGAGAGGCGTGGGAACGAGGAGTGAGGCCAGGTGTAGTGATTGGAGATGAGCGCCCCACCGCCAGTATCGAGTCCCACGTAGGAGATGGAAGGATATAAAACTCCATACTCATCGGGAAGAAGGAGGCGGGAACCGGCGCACAATCAAAAATCACTTTAATATTCAAAAATAAACAAAACAGCGTGGCAGCCCCTCACGGCGACTGACGCGCACAAATAAAAGCCAAAACATAAAATAATATCCCAGGCCTGGTTCTCTCTCGTCCTTCACGGTCGTCGCTCCAGTTTTATATCCTTCCATCTCCTACGTGGGACTCGATACTGGCAGTGGGGCGCAGGTGTAGCTCATCTCCAATCACTACACCTGGCCTCACTCCTCGTTCCCACGCCTCTCGGCCCCGCCCCACAACGACAATGCACTCTTCTCATACATGAGAGATAAACTCTTTATTGGCGTTACAAATAAAGTAAAGACAAAATAATAAAAAGGCAGCAGAGTGAACTAATCCATAGTGGTTCTCACGTAGTCCTTCTCTTAAAGACAGATTACTTAACTTCTAACGCACTCTAGAGGTCGGCCGATATACTGCCCTGCTCACAGACAGCAGCGTGCTCGGAGAGACAGCTGTCCTGGAGCTGCCCAGAATGGTGAATGACAGTTGTTCGGAAGCAACTCATTTGTATTCAGGGATGTCAATATTCGATCATTTCCATGATCTATCGTAGTTTAAATTTACGATCAATTAATAACCTTAATGCTGCAAAATGCGTCTGCAGCGGTATTATTATGATGTGCAAAAGCCACTTGGAAAAAAAGCTTTCTCACCTGAATTAGAGGGGTTTTAGTATGAATAAAATGCTAGTAGTAGGACTGTAAAATGAATAGATGTGATTATGATCATTTGATAAAATAAAGAGAGAGCGCGCCACGTTGGAGATCATTTTACTCAGTTTCCCGTCAAGGAGACCGCTGAATGCCCCTCTTTAAATGGTTTCGTGGTGCTCGTTGTTGTATTTTAAAACGCAACTGCAATGTTTTCAAATGACACTATAGTAACGTTAGTGGTGCAACGGATCATCATTGATCCGTGATCCGTTCGGATCAATATCTTCGGTTCGGCGCACATGTGACCCGCGGATTCATTTATGAAAAAAAAAAAAAAAGTTGCGCATGTTCAGTCCACACTCAGTGGTCATGGCGAGCGGAGGTATGGAGGAGCTTGAACGCCCCGCGCATTTTGACCTCCCTGTCAGATAGCTATAATGATGAAGGAAAGAGGTTAGAGTGAAAAGATTGTGCCAGATCTTTATGAACGGGAGAAGAAAAAAGTTGTGGATGAACTATCCCGAGCATCCTCTGTTGCGCTCACGACATACGGGTGGACGTCCAGGGGGACGGAGAGCTATGTTACGATAACTGCTCACTTCATTAAAGAAGATATTATGCCATGTGCACTTTAAGTTGATTTCATATATTTTAATTTAATAATTTAATGTTATAAAAAAAAAAAAAAAATGTTTATTTGTCTTGGCCTTTTTTTTTCTGATCTGAAAAATGATCCTATCCATATGAGGACGAGCGAGCGTGGGTTTGACTAGATGTATTTGGAGGTTATTGCTCACGTCTCGTTCTGCACATATCCAAATGTTTCCATATTTGCAATGTATCTGAATGCTAAACTATTATTTTTTAAAAAATTTTTAATGTAAACTAGACGGAAAAGATCATCCTCTTCAGTTGAGCAAAAATGTCCTTGGCATCACATCAGAGTGGACCGGTACACTACGGTCTATTTAAACTGACCAGTGTAACCTTTTAAATGTTTGGCTGACTGTACTTTATGGGTGTACTCACACTAGGCACTGTTGCCATGATCCGGTCCCAAGTACGATTGTCCCCCCTCCCCACTCCCCCCCTGGCCTGCACTCACATATAGGGTTTCAGCATTCGTGCCGGAGCACGCTTACGTCATTAAGGTGCGACGGTTTCGGGATAAACAGGAAGAGCGGCGCTCTCTGAACACAATGGAGTCCATCGCTCTGTTTTCTTTGTGGATAATTTTTTGTCGTTTGGTCCACAGCCCTCTCACAGCCTGTTGTTAAACAGATGTGTCGCCTTAGTGGCGCGAAAATTTTTACGTAATCGTGCTGCTCGTATGAGGATGTTTGCAAGGTACCAGCTGAAGTGCAGCAAGGACTTTGCAGTTTTTTGTTTTTATGCGTTTTGCCGTAGACCAAAGCGACCCTTTCCCTGCCATGTTGGTTTTGGAGCGTCGGAGATTTACAGATGAAGACAGTGGAAGCAATCAAAAACAACAAAAAGAGCAATGATATATAAGTGCTATAACAAGTCTCAGTTAGGTTAACACAGTACACACAGCATGGGATTTTAAATAATAAATAAAAAGAAAACAGAATGAAAAAAGAAAACCGAAAGAATAAAAAAATAAAAAAAAAGAATAGAGCAAGCTAGTTAGAGGTCTTTACACATACACACACATAAATAATTGCATAATGAAAAGAAAAATAGAATACAAAAAGATTAGAAAGGTAGTTAGATTTTTTAAGAATAGAATTAGAATATTGAGTGATAAAGGGCCAAATAAAGATGGAAGAGATGTGTTTTAAGCCGATTCTTGAAGATGGCTAAGGACTCAGCTGCTCGGATTGAGTTGGGAAGGTCATTGCACCAGGAGGGAACATTTAATTTAAAAGTCCTTAAAAGTGACTTTGTGCTTCTTTGGGATGGCACAATCAAGCGATGTTCACTTGCAGAACGCAAGCTTCTAGAGGGTACATAAGTCTGAAGTAACAAATTTAGGTAAATTGGTGCAGAGCCAGTGGTAGTTTTGTAGGCAAACATCAATGCCTTGAATTTTATACGAGAAGCTATTGGAAGCCAGTGCAAATTGATAAACAGAGGTGTGACGTGTATTCTTTTTGGCTCATTAAAAATTAATCTTGCTGCCGCGTTTTTAATTAATTGTAAAGGTTTGATAGAATTGGCTGGAAGACCTGCCAAGAGGGCATTGCAATAGTCCAGCCTGGACATAGCAAGAGCTTGAACAAGGAGTTATGCAGCATGTTCCGAAAGAAAGGGCTTGATCTTCTTGATGTTGAATTATGCAAATCTGCAGGATCGGATAGTTTTAGCAATGTGGTCTGAGAAAGTCAGCTGACCATAAATCATAACTCCAAGGCTTCTGGCTGTTTTTGAAGGAATTATGGTTGAAGTGCCTAACTTGATGGTGAAATTGTGATGGAACGATGGGTTTGCTGGAATCACAAGCAGTTCTGTCTTGGCAAGGTGAAGGTGGTGGACCATCATCCAGGAAGAAATGTCTGTTAGACAAGCTGAGATGCGAATAGTTACCGTCGGATCATCAGGATGGAAAGAGAGGTAGAGTTGAGTGTCATCAGCATAGCAGTGGTATGAAAAGCCATGTTTCTGAATGACAGAACCTAATGATGCCTAATGATAGACAGAGAAGAGAAGAGGTCCAAGAGCTGAGCCCTGAGGCACCCCAGTAGTTAGATGTTGAGACTTGGACACCTCACCTCTCCAAGATACTTTGAAGGACCTATCTGATAGGTAAGACTCAAACCATTGAAGTGTGGTTCCTGAGATGCCATTTACCAGTAGGGTTGATAGGAGGATCTGGTGATTAACCGTGTCAAAAGCAGCGGACCGATCAAGCAGGATAAGTACTGAAGATTTGGATTCTGCTCTTGCCAGTCTTAGAGCTTCAACAACTGAGAGCAAGGCCGTCTCAGTTGAATGTCCACTTCTGAAGCCAGATTGGTTGCTGTCAAGGAGATTGTTGTGTATGAGAAATGTAGAGACTTGTTTGAACACAGCTCTTTCAAGTGTTTTTGCAATGAAAGGAAGAAGAGAAACTGGTTTAATTATTATTATTTAATTTATTTATTTAAATGTATATTTAAGTTTACATTTATGCTCCAAAAAAACTTCATAAATGCTCTAAAACTTTTATGTAAATGATTGACATCATGATAATATATATATATATATATATATATATATATATATATATATATATATATATATATATATATATATAAAACCTGTTTTATATATTTAATACTTGGTCAGTTTATTGATTTGTTTGGTTAACTTTGGATACATTTTTTTTTATTTTAATACTGTGCAGTGCACAAAATTAAGATTCGAGAGATGGTTCAAGTCAGTGCTCAATAAATGATGATAAATTTAGAAATGTTGTGCATCCACTTATTATTAGTGTGACATTTTAGCATGCAAATGAAGGGGAAAACTTCAAGATATCGGCCCTAAAAATCGGTAGCACATATCGGCCATCCGCTGACCCTGACCTCTAAACATCAGCATTGGCTATAGAAAAACCCATACCGGTCGATCTCTAATGCACACTATGTGGTGATATAGAAGAACTACGTGAGAACCACTATGGATGAGAAGTTCGCTCTGCCGTCTTATTATTTTCATGCACACAGCACTATAATGTGATGCATGCACAATATGTTTTGGCCGTTACAAAGTCTCCATCCACAAAGAGACATACATTGTCTGCAGATATATGCAATTTCATTGCACTTTAAAAAGTAATCTGAACAGTCTATATGTGTGTAATATTTTAAACGAGCCCTCATTAGCTGATCAGTTCAATTTAAAACTTTACTCCAAATATATGAATTTACCTGTTTTGAATACTTTATATTTAACGTGTTCGCTTATGTCCAATATTAGTCTTAAACTGCTGGACTTTAAAATAAATCTACTAGGGATGGGCATGATTAATCGACGATCGATAATTGATCGTTAAGATTTTCCTCGATCATGTTAATTTGTTATCGATTAATCTAAAGCATTTTTTTTTAATCTAATGCAGGTTGCGTTGCGTAGTGCGAGTCTTCAAGCAATTAAATGAATTTCACTGTGTGGCAGCAATTAAATATTTTACCACCATGGGGCAATATTTGACACCCTACTCGGTTATCTGTGATCTTCCGTTTTGATTTCAAAGAATAATCATGAAGATGTCACGGCGAAGTGTGGCGTGGGACCATTTTGATTTAAAAAGCGAACTAGTTAACTGCAAACATTGCGATGCCGTGTTTAAGTACAACACGGCCACGACTCAAATGATGTACCTATGCATCCCGGCAAATTTTCATGAGGCTTTAACCCTTTCGAGTCGATTAACGCATATGTGCGTTTTGAGTCATTTTCTCCTGATAACCCCTGATAAATTACACTCTCAGTTTTAATCGTACAGATAAGAGCAATACATCAATCGAATCTGTAAAGGGTCTAGTTTTTTTTTGGATACAGACATAATAACAAAAAACCTTTGTGCACTTATAAAATAAAGATAACAAACAAGGTGCGCTGTCTACAGTCTTTGTCTCCGCTGGTCGTCATGTACAAACATTTCATTAAAATGAACCGTAACTCCGTGAATACTCAACGAAGAGACATGAGAGAGATATCTATAGAAAGCCTGGA
Source organism: Carassius auratus (assembly GCF_003368295.1). NCBI lineage: Eukaryota > Metazoa > Chordata > Actinopteri > Cypriniformes > Cyprinidae > Carassius > Carassius auratus. The sequence continues at coordinate 15,363,193 of NC_039257.1, forward strand.
ATGTCTACTTTTAAACTAAACAAGTGCTTCCGAAAAACAAATATTCTGAGATAAAGTAATCCATATGAAAACAACGCAATGTCTGTTTTTCATATCTTCCTTCATTATATTTAATGTGACCACGCCCCCGCGCTGAACGCGCTATTCAGATTCAAACTGAAGCGCGCGCTTGAATACGCCCACACAGAAGAAAAGGCAGCGAGACTGTTCTTCAAGTTTTTATTTTATTTTACTGTTTGCTTCGCGATGAGAGGACTAAGACATAATTCACCCCAAAAACATGTGATGTGGTTGATGATTTGAGAAATGGATTTCCTCAGAAAAAAGAATGAAGCACTTTATTCAGACTCAAAACGCATATATGCGTTAATCGACTCGAAAGGGTTAAGAACGCCTGCTAGCAGCTGCAGGTTCCGCTGCTTTAGAGCACTGCATATGCACGCGGATATATGTTCGGTTTGCCTGAACGTAGTTTAACTGTCTGCCACAAGTTGATCTTGTAATAAAGGTCTCACCGAGGAAAAACACGCTGTATTTTTGTATTCATTGCATTTTTTTATTATAAAAATTAAATAATTATATTATAAAAATATTAATGATTAATCGATAGTCGATCGTTAATTCTCCCGACGATCGACTAAGAAAATTTAATCGAATGCCCATCCCTAAAATCTACTATTTATTTTCACCATTGACTGATTCTGCAGAACATTTAGACCGATCACTTCCGTGTGCAGATGCGGCAAATTTGTTAGTGGACACGCGATAAGACTGTTGTGTCCGACTATATATGAACTAGCTGTTTTAAATACAGTATTTTTATATTTAACGTTTGTTTCTCAGTATGTTTGAAAGTATATTTTTTCGATTATTGGTGATTCCATAGGCTCTCTGTCGCGCACCTGCATGGTTTATGCACCAAATAGTTGTGCTATGACAAGAACAAAGAGTCTGATGATGTGACGATTTGAAAAATGACCATATCCCCAACACTAATGCGCATGTTCATATCGTTAGATACATCACCCAGCCCTAATATATATATATATATATATATATACTTTTCGTTCGAAAATCGATTGCACAGTAGATCGGACCAACCAAAAAAAGTTTCGAAAATGAAAATAGGGAATCGATTTTAACAAAATATGTACACTATTAATTTTTAAATAATTAAACAATTAAAAAAATATAGATTTAACAAAACTCACAAACAAGCAGAAAAAGAAAATAAAGAATTCCGAAAGTGCAGTAGACGTTGCGAAAGCTAGACAGAAAATACCAGCAAATACGCGCCAATAAGATCCAGTAACGTCGAAAGCGACTTCTTATGCTGTGTTCACACCAAACGCGAATAGAGCGTCTGGCACGAAAGATTTCAATGTTAAGTCAATGCAAAGGCGCGTTTACGCGCGTCTGGAGGTCTCGCGGCGCAAATGGGGCGTTAAGCGCGGCGCGGAAGACGCGAATTCGCCTCATTCGCGCGTCTAGTTCGAGTGCAGTGTTGCCAACTTAGCGACTTTGTCGCTAGATTTAGCGACTTTTCAGACCCCCATAGCGACTAGCGACAAATCTAGCGACTTTTTTTTTGACAGACCTTATTTAGTCTCTGAGACTCTCCGACACTGCCGCACGAGCTCTCTCTCTCTCTCTCTCTATCTCTCTCTATCTCTATCTCTCTCCCTCTCCCTCTCCCAGCGTGCACACACGCCTCTCTCTCTCTGTGCATCTGTTATGTTCGGCGAGCAGAGAGGAGCAGCACTTTCAGTTAAAAAATATATTCTGTTGCTTCTAACTCTATTTTACATACAAGTATAGCCGAAATCACAGTACAATCATTATCTTAATCTTATGTGTATGTGATTTCATTAGACATTGTCATAAATAGGATTTGAGAGCTGGTTATGTAGTCTTAATGGACCGCGTTTCATTCATTATAATATTAATTCCGTTGTCGGACAACAGAAACATTAAAATATAATAATTAAAAACTTGTATTGAAAATTTTAGCTGCCTTAAAATGCATTACATGAGCACAGAAAGGGCAAGATAATATGGCGCACTTACGTCATGAATATGCTAATTAGCCTGTGACGTCATCTAGCGACATTTAGCGACTTTTCAGTCAGGGTTTAGCTACTTTCCATTGAAAGAAGTTGGCAACACTGTCGGGTTGTGCAGGAATACCCTTCTCCACTCATTCAACAAGGAGGAACGACTGATGTTGTCAGTGAGGAGTCAACCGGAGCTATATGACAAAAGTTCATATTTCTATAGAGACCGGAATAAAAAGGACCTATGTATATATATAAAACATATTAATAGATAAATTGAATAAAGGCCAAAGATAAGAAACGTTTCATTTTACCCCAAACGAATTATATTTTATCTTGAACCACTAAAGAGACATCAGAGCCAGCGGCAAATGTCAGAAAATCTAGCCGAGGAAAGGCTACTCTCGGCGGATACATGATGACGGAGCTCCCGCTGATCGCATGGAGCTCATCTCTGAGATCGGCGAAACACATTTTTTAAATAGACGCTGTCATTATAAATAAACCGCATATTTGAGTTTAAAACAACTACATTCTCGCCTGAAATACTTTTAAAACTACATTTCATGACACAATAACAGTAATATTTTGAAAATTATCCGAATAAAAATGGCGGTTGAAAATGCTCCGTGGACTCAGCTGGCAGAAGCCCCCCCATGACGCGAATTCGCGTCTGTTGTGAAGTTAATTTCACGCGCGAATGAAGCGAATTACTCGCGCGAATGAAGCGAATGATCTCAAAATGGTCAAGCGGCAAACTAGGCGCGGTAGACGCGAATTTGACGCTCTATTCGCGTTTGGTGTGAACACAGCATTACAGGAGATGCTGAGTTATGAAAAGGAGCCACCATTGCCAGCTGACAGCGACACGCTTTTGTGGTGAAAGATTGGCACGAAACTCATCTTACGTTGGCTCGGGCTTGCGCTCAGGTTTGCTAGGTAAATGAGCGGTCGCGTGATGTGTTTCGATTAGTGCGAGAAAGATGCGAAAATGAATTCTGAGTAGGTGTAACGGAGGCTTGCCTCTGGCGATTACGTTTTGGTTGCACCAGCAACTACAGCAAAGTCTGAGGTGTGGAAAAGTTTTGACCATGTTTATAATGAGAATATGTTGGCATTATTCTTGTATTAAATGTCAGCTGCTAGTGGCATATCCGGCGGAGCCCTTATCTTAATTTCGTTATTGCCAAATACCCATCTTAATTTAAAATTTATCTTAATTTAATTTGTTAAAAAAGACTAGTTTTTATTGGGGTGTTGGTCTATTTATAGGCTAAATGAACCTATGGCTATGCTGAGATGTTAAGATGTTACAGAGGACTTATTTTATTTCTTTATTCCAACTTCCAAGTGGCCTAGTCTACGTTAGTTATGAATAAATTATTTTATATGTATAAATGACAAAAGATAAGAGATGTGTGTGTGCGCACATTTGAATGTCGGGCTGCAAACGGGCTCGGGCTTTTAAAAAGCTGTTAATCAAAACTAACTTTTAAGGCCCCTTTACAGCTCTAATGCCAATAAATAAGAAATATTGCTGACTTGTGCGTTTCCAGCGCTCTCTTTACGTTCGTCCGTTATTTGGCATTGAAAAAGGAAACGTCTTTTGTTTTTAGACATGGAAAATCAATTTTACAATCGATTCAATGAACACTTATATATATGAGGGATGTAAAATATTGATTAATTCCATGATCGATTGTCGTTTAAATTAACGATCAATTAATCTATTAATCGTTAACCATAATGATGCAAAATGCATCTATTGCAGGCAGCAGTCACTGGCATAACAGGATGTGGAAAAGCCACACACACAAAACGCTTTCTCAATCAATCAATCACCTTTATTTATATAGTGCTTTAAACAAAATACATTGCGCCAAAGCACTGAACAACATTCATTTGGAAAACAGTGTCTCAATAATGCAAAATGATAGTTAAAGGCAGTTCATCATTGAATTCCGTTATGTCATCTCTGTTCAGTTGAAATAGTGTCTGTTTTTATTTGCAATCAAGTCAATGATATCGCTGTAGATGAAGTGACCCCAACTAAGCAAGCCAGAGGCGACAGCGGCAAGGAACCGAAACTCCATCGGTGACAGAATGGAGAAAAAAACCTTGGGAGAAACCAGGCTCAGTTGGGGGGCCAGTTCTCCTCTGACCAGACGAAACCAGTAGTTCAATTCCAGGCTGCAGCAAAGTCAGATTGTGCAGAAGAATGATCTGTTTCCTGTGGTCTTGTCCTGGTGCCTCCTCTGAGACAAGGTCTTTACAGGGGATCTGTATCTGGGGCTCTAGTTGTCCTGGTCTCCGCTGTTTCTCACTTGAATTAATGGGGTTTTAGTCGGAATAAAATGCTAGTAGCAGTATTATAAAATGAATAGATGTGATTATGATCATTTGATAAAATCAAGAGAGAGCGATATATGTTTGAGGTCATTTACTTTGTTGCCTCTTTAAATGGTTTAGTGGTTCTCGTTGTTGTATTTTAAAACACAATTGCAATTTTTTCTACTGACATTGATGTATTTAAATAAAATTATCCCAAACATAACTGTGGCGCCCGTGTGACTGCGCTTCGCATTGTGAACTGCTTCCATCGGCGCTGCTGCAGCAAAACACAGTTGCTATCATTAATTTGATCCTTCTGGATTCTGTTATAGAAAATGTCAGTGTAAAACAGTTCACATTCTATTTGAGTGTGAAGGAAGGAGACCAGGGTCGGCGTACTGAGGCTCAAGGAAGATTTTATTCAACACAAAACAAAACCATAAAACAAAGTCGCGCCACATGCGCATAAACATTAACTCGCCACTAAGGATTCACTCTCGTGCTGCAACGCTCCGGCAGATGCTGCATCCTTCCCTGAGTCCTCATGTCTCTCTCCCTCTGCCAATCCTCGGGCGGCTTAAATAGCGTTTCCCCAAGCCAATCACTATAACGAGAACCAGGTGTTACTTGTTTCTCACTTGAACCACTTACCACCGCTCCTCTCTTCGCTCTCTCTCCCGTCGCAGACCTTGCTGAACCACGCCTCCACCGCCACAGTCAGATTTTGCATTTTTTCGTTCCGGTAGGCCTAGCCTATTTGTTTTTAAATATCTGAAATAGAGTGCATTGGATCATGACAGTGCGTACGTTGTAGAAGAGGACGAGCGAGCGTGGCTTTGGCTAGATTTATTTGGAGATTACTTCTCCTGTCTCATTCGCCACAAATCCAAATGTTTCCATATTTGCAATGTATTTGAATGTTCAACTATTATTTATAATGTAAACTACTTAAACATTCTCTCATAGACAGAAAAAATTATCAGAGCAAAAACAGGCATAACAGCAGAGAGGACCGGTATAGCTGGTCTATTTAAACTGACCAGTGCAACCTTTTAAAGCTGCAGTAGGTAACTTTTGTAAAAATATATTTCTTACATATTTGTTAAACCTGTCATTATGTCCTGACAGTAGAATATGAGACATATAATCTGTGAAAAAATCAAGTTCCTCTGGCTCCTCCAAGTGGTCCTATTGCCATTTGCAAGACGCAAGCAGTTCTGTTTATTAACGGCTAGAGCGTCAAAAGTTACCTACCGCAGCTTTAAATGTTTAGTTGATTGTATTTTATTTTGATAAGGAACAGACTGCGATGTAAGTTTGAATCGCTAGAATATACATGTGCGCCAGGCTCCAGTGCGATCGAAACAGCTGAGACATAAAAAAAAAAAAACTTTTTTGTAGGGTTAGGAAAATGTTATATCGTGACCATGCCTTTGGATGCCGTTCGAGATATAGCCTTCATTAATGTTGCTTTCTTCTGGTTTGCCGTTTTTTTTTTTTCTTAAATCTTCACAGTCTAACCCTTTAATTTCACAGGTTTATTTAATTATCTTTCACGTTTAATTAGAGATGCATCGATCCAATACTTGGGATCGGTATCAGCTCCGATCCAGGCAATTTTCTGCGGATCGGGTATCGGACAGACGAGACCGATCCAAATCCGATATTGTACGCATAATATTATCTTATTGTTGAGCCACACGGAAGGCACAAAAACATCATAAAGCACCATTTTCAAAAACATATTTCAAGTGTTCTGAAGCTGTTCCATAGTTCAATGTGAGGTACAGATTAATATTTAAGTCATTAAATTCATGTTCACATAAACTCTTCTCTCTACTGTAGCTGTCTGTCATCCTCCATTCAGTGTTCAAACAGCGTGTCCCGTTCGGTTACAGTTAAAACAATGAGACTCTCTTCAAGATCGCACATTAACTGAGGTTTAAAACCGTTCAAAGAAAAGTCTCAATAAACGAATGCACAGATTTAATAAACTACGTACCGATATCTCTTCCCTTTGTAGTAGTAATGTCTGGTTCACGAATGAATCATTTGATTTGACCAGTTCTTATTGAACCCGTTCACCAGATAGGACTGAATCGTTTGAACCAGTTTGCGTCTCCAATAAGCATTAATCCACAATTTATTGACTTTTAACGTGGCCAACACTCCCTCTGAGTCAAAATAAACCAATATCACAGAGTAAATCATTTACTCAAACAATACACTGACTGAACTGTTGTGAAGAGAGAACTGAAGAACACGAGCAGAGCAGCTTTCTCTGTGGACTTGGAGAGCAATGCAGCCTGCTGTGACTCCGTGTTGTTTCAAGCTCAACATTCTGCGCACGTTATGTGCTCAGTGCTCTGTGGTGCTCTATTTTGGCACCTTCAGTATTATAATACTTTCGGTGAAATCAAAGATTATTAATAGTCTTTTTTTTCTGTCTTATCTATGATATGTATTCATTCCTAAAACTTGTTAATTCATTCCTATGAATTATTAATGTGTGGCAATTGTGCATTTTTCATTAATTTTGTTTCATGATTTAACTGAAATAAGGGAACAAATTAATAAATCGAACAAATTCTTGTTGACCTGATCATCATTCTTTTTTGTTAATCACAATCTCTTACAAAATATACACAATTTAAGTTTAATGAATAATAACAAATGAAAAATATATAATCATAAAGGATAACAAAAATATTATTATAAACTAGGTTGGTAGATAATTCAGCAGCAAAAGATACCCTAGGTTTTAGAAAAATTATGGGAGCACAATAATTTTATCAAATCAATTGAAATGTATTATTTACAAATAAAAGTGAATAAGTCTAAAATCTGGTAAAATGTTACACATTGCTCTTTGTATTGTTGTAAAATACATTATTGAAAGGTAAGGTTGGGCTTTCTCATTCTCTCACTCGTGAGAAATCCAAACGGTTCCATATTCATGATGATTCCCATTTGAAGCTTAACTATTATTCATGAGGTAAAATAGGCTTTGTAGTTCACGCGTGTTTCAGTATCGATGAGAAAAATAAAAATCTTAACAATGTGTGGATAAGTTGACTGCTGCTAATGCTGAATATCTGGTGAACGACTGCTGTTTCCAAACAGCTGAAACTGAAAATACTCAAGTCTTGGTCACACATAAGGCATATTTCAAAAATGCTAAGTGTAAGTAGTTTGAAAAAATTAATAATAAAGTTAATAATAATTATTGCTAAATGTTGGACTGTTCTCATTTTGCTCTGCATATGGAACCTGAAGATTTTTTTTTTTTTTTTACATTTTAGCTTATATATATATATATATTGTTACGACTAACTCAGAGCCATAACAAACGATAGGAGATCATGCCACAAACAAACGGTACAAAACATACATTTATTGTGTATCCAACACAATTTAAACAACAAAATCCAAATATGGGGTGTGTGAATGTCAATATCAGTAGTGTAAGGCAAATGCATGGATGTATGAGGTGTATGAGTGCAAGTGTTGAGTGTAACAAAGACAAAAACTTAAACTCAAATGTGCATCAGTGAAGAATGTTGGCGTCCCGAGCGAGGCATGGACCTGAATAGGTCAACCGAGCAGCGTTCAAGCTTTGAGCCACCGGAACAGAGCAGGAAGCGAGACCCGAATCCAGCAGTGAATCTATTTAAACACCATTCTCAGGTGACAGCAATCAAGTCTGAAATAGAGGAGGAGCAAGAGAACCAGCAAAAACAGGCCAAGGGCCCTAACACCCCCCCCCCCCCCTCCCCAACAAGACAGGGGACCCATAAAGGTACCCTCGAGCTACCAGTATCTCATGATACAATTTTCCAGGGTAGGCATATCTTACATAACACATTGCTGACCGGGACAATGCGTCTGCCACCACATTGTCTGGCTCCTTGATATGCCGAATGTCTAAGGTGTAAGACTGGAGATGAAGAGCCCAGCGCATCAACCGTTGGTTAGGAGTCTGTAAAGTGCTAAGAAAGGTTAGTGGATTATGGTCAGAGAAAACTACCACTGGAGCAGAGCCCAGATACACACTAAAATGCTGCAACGCCCAAATAAGCGCAAGCATTTATTTTTCTATGACAGAGTAGTTTAACTGATGACGATTAAATTTTTTAGAAAAGAAACATACAGGTTAGTTAATCCCCCCATCATCCTTGTGCAGTAACACTGCACCAGCCCCCACCATGCTGGCATCCACCTCCAGATGAAATTCACGTTCCTATCGAGGAGCCACTAGAACCGGAGCATTTGAGATTAGAGCTTTAACCCTCTCAAAAGACTGCTGGCATACCAGAGACCACACATACTTGGCTTTTCCTCTCAGAAGATCAGTTAAAGGTGCAACCACTGTAGAGAAATTCCTAAAGAAACACCTATAGTAGCCCACCATACCGAGAAATCTCATAAGCTCCTCCTTTGTCATTGGTAATGGAAAGTCATCAATTGCACACACTTTAGCACGCACCGGTCTCACCGAACCCTGACCTACAACACAACCCAAATAGACCACCGTGGCCTTAGCAAATTCACATTTTGCCAGATTAACCATTAACCTAGCGTGAGCTAGACGCATAAACAAAGCTTTAAGACGCTCCAGATGCTGTTCCCAGCAATGTGCATATACCACCACGTCATCCAAATACACTGCACATCCTTCCAGGTCACGCACCACCAAGTTCATTAGGCGCTGGAAAGTTGCTGGCGCATTTCTCAAACCAAAAGGCATGACATTATAAGAGTACAGCCCACCTGGTGTAATAAAAGACGCAATCTCCCTTGCCCCTTTCTGTCAGTGGCACTTGCCAGTAAGCTTTAAGTAAATCCAGCTTAGTCACGAACTTTGCCCCCCCCCCCCCCCCCACTTGATCAACACAATCCTCCATACGAGGTAAAGGGAAGGAGTCCGGCTTAGTTACCGCATTCACTTTACGAAAATCTGTACAAAACCGAGATGTATTATCTGATTTTGGGAACGAGACAGGGTGACGCCTAACTAGAGTCAGAGGGAACTGCTATCTTATTCTGAATCATGTACTTAATCTCAGCCTCCATGTTTTTACGCTTCTCTGGATGAACACGATAAAATCTTTGCCTAATTGGCTTTGCCTCCCCCACGTCTATATCATGCTTTAATAGCGTTGTACGTGATGGCGTATCTCCAAATAGGCAAGGAAAACTTCTTATCAGCCAAACCAACTGTGTCTGCTGACATGACTCTAGATGACACAAAACACTTTCCAATTTATCCAAAGCTTCCTTATTTTTCAGCCGACCAGAAATCATTACCTCATCAGGCTCTGCTAAATCCTCCACCTCCCCTACAACTGAAGAAGAGGATCTAGCCAAACAAACAGGATGAGTTTTGGACAACCCCCCCGATTCCAAGACGACTCACGCGAAACATAAGGCTTCAAAAGATTAACATGACCGAGCCGAGCCTTTGTCCTATGAGCTGGAGTAGAAACTAAATAGTTTTGTTCAGCGAGCTTCTTTAATACAGAAAAAGGTCCCGAAAACTTTGCTTGCCATGGAGAAGTAATTATAGGAAAAAGCGCTAAAACCTGGTCACCTGGGAGAAACTCTCTGTGTTCAGTTTGTCCATCATAACGTTTCTTCATCTTAGTTTGTGTCCTAGCCAAGTTTTTCCTAGCCACCTCCTGGGACATATAGAGCCTATACCTGAACCCATTCACAAAGTCCAGTAGGTTAGTTGGTGGCTAAGCTTCCTTCCAGTTGTCCTGAAAAAGAGCCAGGGGACCCTGCACTTTATGACTAAAAATCAAATCATTAGGGCTAAAACCTGTGCTTTCTTGGACTACCTCTCTAGCAGCCAGCAACATCCACGATAAAGCCTCTTCCCAATCACCCTGCATCTTAACACACAAGGAACGCAACATGGACTTAAGCGTTTGGTGAAACCTCTCCAAAACACCTTGGCTTTGGGCATGATAGGCCGATGAAAAGTTATGAACTATGTTCAACTATTTCAGCACTTGAGCAAATAATTTTGAACAAATTCGACCCTTGATCTGACTGAATGATCCGAGGAACCCCAAAAATAGAAATAAATTGGGACAATGCACGGACTACCGACTTTGCCGTTATACTGCGCAATGGGTAGGCTGCAGGATATCTAGTGCTTTGACACATCACGGTCAATAAATACCTGGCACCTGATTTTGATGGCGGTAACGGCCCAACACAGTCAATAAGATGTTGTTCAAATGGTTGACTTATAGCTGGTATTGGACAAAGTGGCACAGGCTTCAAAACCTGGTTAGGCTTACTAGTCAACTGACAGGTGTGACACGACTTAATATATGCAGACACATCCCTTTTCAAGCAAGGCCAAAAAAAATACAGCAAAACCTGGTCATGTGTCTTCCGGACACCCATGTGTCCAGATTGATCATGAGAAAGCTGCAAAACAATATCCCGATATATTAAAGGAACAACCACTTGATAAATCGGATCACCAACAAAACCCTCAAACTGCGGCGTCCATTTTCGCATCAGGATATTATCATGCAAAAAATAACAACGAGAAAGATTTCTGACCTCAACAGTAGAACAAACCCCATCCCTACAAGGCTTCAAAGTGTTGTCAGCTCTCTGCTCCTGCATCAGCTCATCATGGGAAACAGACCAGGGGACAACGAGTAACAGTAGAGGAGGACTAGAGGCCACACCCTCAGAGTAATCATTCTCCAAACGCTTTGAACGAGTTACTGCACAGGCACTGAACACATCAGGGAATTGTACCTCACTCTCATCAGGCTTACTACACACCTGAGGAGTCAACGTCACTTTGGCAGGTGGAGATACATCAGCCCAAATTTTATCACCGGCTATGTCATTAACCAGGATCATAGCAACGCCATCCACAGGCAATGCTGTTTGCACACCAACAGACACCTCCACCTAGAAGAGATCACAATGCAGCATAATTTTGTGTTGTGGTACTTTCAAAACATTTAAACCCATTCCCACTACAGGAATGTCAGAGCCCATAAAGGTGTCATTTGAAAATGGCAATGTTGTAGCTATAATAAACGAGTCAAACGCACCAGTGTCACGCAAAATTTTTATGCGCACGTGCTCTTTGCTTCCCATTAATGAAACAAATCCCTCTGTAATAAAAGGCAAATACGATTTCAACTCCAGATTGCCTTCTCCAGTGATTCCAGTTAACTCATTGTCAGTGATAGATGCAGAACACATCACCGGATTAGTCCTATGAAACTCTTGCTTCGGACGAGACTTAAGAGCATAACAATCATTTTTCCAATGTCCTCGCTTATGACAGTAATTACAAATTTTTTTCTGAGTCCCCTGGAACACGACTTCTCTTATCTTGAACGGCCTATTTGCCCTTGTTTCATAAGGGCCAACACCACCTCTTGAAGTATGAATCAAGAAATAGTCGTCAGCCAGTGCAGCTGCTTCCCCAACAGACTTAACTCCACGCTCACCAATATAAGTGGCAATGCACTCCGGTACAGAGTTTTTAAACTGCTCCAAAATAATTAACTCATGCAGGCTTTCAAAAGAGTCAACCCCGGCCGCGGAGCACCAATAGTCAAAATGCATAGCCAAACTATGCATAAACTCTAGATGTGACTTGTCTCCATGCCTCAAACCTCGAAAACGCAGTCGGTATGCTTCTGGGACAAGTTCATAAGCTTTTAATTTTGACTACTGAGTACGTACCACAATCAGTGCTGCTTAAAGCTGAAAAAGCCTGTTGTGCTTTTCCTGTTAATACACACTGTAACATTAACATACGCGTGGAGTCAGACCAACCTCGAGCCTCTGCTAAACGCTCAAACAAAGAAAAGAATGTCTCTGGGTCCTCCTCATTAAACCTGGGAACTAACCTCAAATCACTCAAGTCATCTTGCTTTATGCGGCTTACCTGCGCCCCCATGGGTCGGTCCGCCCAGAGTGCCTCACCCTCCAACTTACCATCTCTAATCAGGGCCAATTTTTGTCTCTCCAAATCTAACTTCTCTCGCTCCAAATCCTGTCTCATACGTTCCATCGCCTGCTCCTTCTCCTGCTCAGCTTTAACACGTAACAAAAGCAATTCTTTCTGCTGTTCAAATGATAAGCCAACTGGACTTACGCTTTCCGACAGAGATGCTTTAACCAGATTGTCATCTTTAACTGTCATTAAAACACCAATTTCACTTTCAAATTACTTCTAACACAATCTTTTGTTTTCCGGGCATCTCCTATATCAACCTTATAGTATTCTGCAATCCTGACGAATTGTTTCTTAGTGCAAATATCTAAACCACATTCGTGGTTTTAACAGAACCAAGGACGGCGTTTCCCCGCTAACTACCTAGCCAAAAGCACTAACTTACTGAACACTAGTCTTCGTGAGGCGTAGCGGTGGGTTTTTATGCATTTTTAACCCGATGGCGACCAGCAAGCTGGCAACTCTTCTGAAACCACAGAAATGCTCCCGAGCCGACGTAAGGAATAGGGAAATGGGAAGCTCTAGCCACCGTACCTCCACACTAAAACAATAATGCAGCGAACCCCCTATTGGGAAACGCTGCTACACCTACAAGGAAAAAACGCCAGTCCAAAACTTACAAGTGCACTTTAATAAATCGTCACTTACCTTGATAAGCCTCTAAAAACAGCCACACATGCCCAAATACTCCCGCTCGAGTACGCCAACAAAACAAAGCTAAATCCAAAAAGTAAATCCAAACTAATCAAACAGGCACGTCTCCCAGAGCGCAACAAGTAACCATATAAGCACAATGACGTCAAGGGAATTCCTCCGTAACCGCCAATCATCAAGATGCACAGAAATCAAGCTACACTCTCTCTCATGTGCCCCTCAAGCGCTCATAAACAAATTACTAAATCAATTCACAACGCGCACTAAACCAAATCAAATAACTAACAACAAAATCCAGATGGACGAGCCCCCACTTTGTTACGACTAACTCAGAGCCATAACAAACGATAGGAGATCATGCCACAAACAAACGGTACAAAACATACATTTATTGTGTATCCAACACAATTTAAACAACAAAATCCAAATATGGGGTGTGTGAATGTCAATATCAGTAGTGTAAGGCAAATGCATGGATGTATGAGGTGTATGAGTGCAAGTGTTGAGTGTAACAAAAGACAAAAACTTAAATAAACTCAAATGTGCATCAGAGAAGAATGCTGGCGTCCCGAGCGAGGCAAGGACCTGAATAGGTAGGTCAACCGAGCAGTGTTCAAGCTTTGAGCCACCGGAGCAGGAAGTGAGACCCGAATCCAGCAGTGAATCTATTTAAACACCGTTCTCAGGTGACAGCAATCAAGTCTGAAATAGAGGAGGAGCAAGAGAACAAGCAAAAACAGGCCAAGGGCCGTAACTCTATATATATATATATATATATATATATATATATATATATATCTCCTTTTGCAGTCAATTACATCCTGAAGTCTGGAACGCATAGACATCACCAGACGCTGGGTTTCATCCCTGGTGATGCTCTGCCAGGCCTCTACTGCAACAGTCTTCAGTTACTGTTTGTTCTTGGGGCATTTTCCCTTCAGTTTTGTCTTCAGCAAGTGAAATTCATGCTCAATCGGATTCAGGTCAGGTGATTGACTTGGCCATTGCATAACATTCCACTTCTTTCCCTTAAAAAACTATTTGGTTGCTTTCGCAGTATGCTTCGGGTCATTGTCCATCTGCACTGTGAAGCGCCGTCCAATGAGTTCTGATGCATTTGGCTGAATATGAGCAGATAATATTGTCCCAAACACTTCAGAATTCATCCTGCTGCTTTTGTCAGCAGACACATCATCAATAAATACAAGAGAACCAGTTCCATTGGCAGCCATACATGCCCACGCAATGACACTACCACCACCATGCTTCACTGATGAGGTGGTATGCTTTGGATCATGAGCAGTTCCTTTCCTTCTCCATACTCTACTCCTCCCATCACTCTGGTACAAATTGATCTTGGTCTCATCTGTCCATAGGATGTTGTTCCAGAACCGTGAAGGCTTTTTTAGATGTTGTTTGGCAAACTCTAATCTGGCCTTCCTGTTTTTGAGGCTCGCCAATGGTTTACATCTTGTGGTGAACCCTCTGTATTCATTTTGGTGAAGTCTTCTTTTGATTGTTGACTTTGACACACATACACCTACCTCTTGGAGAGTGTTCTTGATCTGGCCAACTGTTGTGAACAGGGTTTTCTTCACCAGGGAAAGAATTCTTCGGTCATCCACCACAGAACAGCTGAGCAGCCAATTGTCCCATTACTTTTGGTCCCTTAAAAAGTGGGAGGCACATATACAAACTGTTGTAATTCCTACACTGTTCACCTGATTTGGATGTAAATACCCTCAAATTAAAGCTGCAAGTCTGTAGTTAAAGCACATCTTGTACGTTTCATTTCAAATCCATTTTGGTGGTGTATAGAGCCAAAAAGATTAGAATTGCGTCGCTGTCCCAATATTTGTGGACCTGACTGTGTATATAGCATGCATATAGCAATAGCATGCATGTGATCCTTTATGTAAATTTCTTTTTTAATTAAAAATGTTTTAATTTTTGACGAGTAGACTGTGCTATCCTACGTTTTGAAGTTAACTCACTGTAACTCTTTTAATATTTTTTTAAAGATGTTACAATGTTATATCGTAATGTTATTGTTGTTTTACTTCCTCTTATCTCATTTTACAATAACATTCATTTCGCAATCCGTCCCTTTGCGCCACCTGCCGGTAGTTCCGCAAATGATTTTAACACGCAACTGAATTACAGTTACCACTACGGTGGTGGTAAGCACGGCGGTAATCCCCATTTAGGTTGTCCACCTACTGTACTACACTTGTTTCATTACTGGATGAATCAGCGTTTTTGAACGATTCTCTTGAATTAAAAATGTATTCATTGACAAGTAAATTTTTAAGACACTTGTGAAACAATGCAATTGACACAAATGATATTTGAAGTGCAGTACTTTCACTTTTTATTTTGATCACTACAATATAGACATCAGTGTTTATATCTGAAGTATAAACTTTATCCCAGTATTTCTGTGATAATATGAATGACTGTAAGACAGAAATAATACTGTGTAGTTGAAAAGACCATTTGTGGTTTCTTAACCAAACATGCTAACTGCTCTCTCTTTGTCAGCGGCAGTGTGAACACAAATTTGAATGATCCGGTAAGACTTTGTCAAAGGTTTAACAGACTCTGGGAATCGTTGTCATTTAGAAATGAGATTGAGAGGGTGTCTGAATCAAGATCACAATATTTTAACGATTAATCATGCAGCTCATGATTCAAGAATCATTGTAATACGTAGTTGTAATTTTTGTACTTAACTATGCACAAGACAAGGAGAGTGTGGTAAAAATAATGTATGTTGGTTTTCTGGTCTTAGTTCTTACCACATTAAGCTGCATTTTAGATTTTCAGTGATCAAACTGTCATGAAAAACGTGATAATATTGATAACAGAATCATAAATATTTTAATGGATGCAACTGTGGCGAGTGGGGCGGGGCCGAGAGGCGTGGGAACGAGGAGTGAGGCCAGGTGTAGTGATTGGAGATGAGCTACACCTGCGCCCCACCGCCGTTATCGAGTCCCACGTAGGAGATGGAAGGATATAAAACTGGAGCGACTCTAGTGAAGGACGAGAGAGGACCAAGCCTGGGCCATTATTTTATGTTTTGCTTTTTATTTGCGTGCACCAGTCGTCCGCGAGGGGCTGGTGCGCTGTTTTGTATTTATTTTGAATATTAAAATGTTTTGATTGTGCGCCGGTTCCCGCCTCCTCCTTCCCGATGAGTATGGAGTGTGAATATCGTTACAGCAACAAACTTCAATACACCTTGCTGTGATTAATGTTTTCTGCCGCTTCAGTTCAGTAAGTTACACGACTGCCCCCCTACTGACCATGTCTTTCTTGTTTAAGAGCCCCCTAGTAGGTCGCCCCTAGTGGGCCGCCAATTACTATCAAAAGAAATAACAATATTTTTAATATATGTAAAAATGTCTAAGTCATAACATAATTACATAATTTCTATATATAATTAAATAACAAAAAATAAAGATTTACATTGTTACTATGCTTCCACTATTCGAGCTTGCTGATTGGTTTGAGAATAAGCCAATTTATCTTCGATATTTTTGCTGCATATGCTAACAGAACAACAAATTCAAACATGCATAAATTACTGTCAACAGGCTCAACGTAAATGGTGTTTCAACCTAAATTATAAGAGACGTTACAACTTTTTGATAAAGCTCTAATTGGTTTTCTTTTGGAAATATGTTTCAAATTCATCCTGAATGCATTTATGCCTGTAAAGCATATGTGTGTCAAAATCATGATTAAAATCGAAATTGCTAAATTTAACAAAGAAATCGCGATAGTTTTTTTTTTTTTTTGTCTATCGCACAGCCGTCGTTCATTCAATAAATACATTTAACAATCTAGCTTCTGAGTACTAAGTTATTAACCTAACAAAAGCGGGGTCAGTTAATTTTTTTCATTGGGCCGCGTAAATATATGTGTTTGGTTTGTGGGCCGCGAGTTGAAAAACGTTGGGAACCACTATTCTAGGTTATTACATGCAGAGTTTTTAGGTCCTATAATTAACACCTGTTTTTTTTCAGAGAAACTACTCATCATCCAGTTTTTTTGGTATGTTTGGTATGTTTTAACAGGCCGCAAAGAAATGTAGTGCTGAGTATCATCAGCATAACAGTGAAAGCTATTTCATATAATGAAGAGAGCGCACCATACGTTTGAGATCAGTTTACTTTGTTGACTTAACTATCCCGCACGGAGACTGCTGAACGCACCACTTTAAATGGTGTTGTGGTGCTTGTTGTTGTATTTTAAAACACAATTTGCAGTGTTTTCAACTGACATAATGGCATTTAAAATAAAATTATCCCAAACTTAACTGTGGTGTGCATGTGACTGTGCTGCGCATTAAGTGAACCGTATCCATCGGCGCTGCTGGAGCAAAACACTGTCGCACACATTAGTTTGATCCTGCTTGATTCTGTTCTGGAAAATATCAGATTTTGGATTTTTGCTTTCTGGTAGGCCTAGCCTATTTGTTTTAAAAAAATCTGACATACAGTGCATTCGATCGTGACAGTGCGAGTGAGCACGGCATTGTTAAACTATTATTTATAATGTAAACTACTTAACACACATTCGCACGTAGACCGAAAAGATGATCCTCTTCATACGAGCAAAATGGTCCTTGGAACAGCAGAGAGAACCGGTATACTGGTTTTAAACTGTCCAGTGTAACCTTTTAAATGTTTAGTTGACTGTATTTTATTTTGATAATGAACAGACTGCGGAGTTTGAATCACTAGAATATACATGTGCTCCAGGCTCCGGCGTGATCGGAACAGCTTAGACAGGAAAAAAAAAAAACTATTTTGCAGGCTTAAGAAAATGTTAGATCATGACCATGCCTCTGGATGGCATTCGAGATATAGCCTTCATTAATGTCTTTGTTCTGGTTTGCCGGTTTCTTTTCTTAAATCTTCTAATTTCTCAGGTTTATTTTATTATCTTTCACTTTTAATCGCATCTCTTACTGTGTGTGGTAAACATGGCAAGGGAAATGAAAGATTTCATGAATTAAGAATTCATTCTATTTATTCATTTGTTCCCTTATTTCAGTAAAATCATGGCTTATTTTGGGAAAAAAATTAATGAAACATGGACAATTGCCACAAATGTATAAGTCGTAGGAACAAATTAACAAGTTGTAGGAATTAATAGTTTGTCTGTCCTGTGTCCTGCAGCCCTGCACAGCGCAGTTATCTGATGAAAAGTTACTACATTTCTATTGCTTTTAATGTTGAAGAATTTTGTGTTGTTTCTATTTTAATGTACTTGTAAAGTTTAAATCACATTGAAAGCTTAATTAGTACACTGTGAATTAATGATGATGCATTTATATACCATCACCATCACTCACAGCTGCTTGCACGTGTTCTGCACACGAGCTGCATGCAGCCCAACATTAAATCAGTGAACCGTCCATCGACAGCCTTAACCGATCAATCTCTTATTGACAATTAACCGACAATGATTAAGCGTTTGCATCCCTAGTGCTGATAATTTTTGGCCATGACTGTATGTTCAGCTGATTTTGTTCACATGACAGCTCTGTCATTTACAGCTGCTCTACCATTCATTTACAAGACTCTTTTAACTGTTATATGACAACATTTTAATTTTTTTCATAGGGACGACGAGGACACATTCAAGATCCTCATTGCTACTGATATTCACCTCGGTTTTCTAGAGAAGGATGCCATAAGAGGAAATGACACATTCGTAACCTTTGATGAGATCATGAAACAAGCCGTGCAAAATGAGGTGGGAATGAAATAATGTGGACATTGTTTTGTGACTTTGTGGTCATATTGTAGTAAATAATTTGTGAAATGATTACATAAATGTATTCAAATGGTAAAATAATTATTACCCCTTAAACAGGCAAGAGTGAAAAATGATAAGCAAAAAAATTTTCATGTCATTTTTTACATCATGAGCATATGAGTAAAACAAATCCAAAATAATTTTTGAAATATTTTATATATTTTGGATTATGAGTTGTGACTCCCAGGTCACGTTGCCTGATTAGGGTATAAAAAACGACCAAGTCATTAATCTGTTAAAGGGGGGGGGGGTGAAATGCTCATTTTCACTCAATCTCCTGTTAATCTTGAGTACCTATAGAGTAGTACTGCATCCTCCATATCTCCAAAAAGTATTTAGTTTTATTATATTTATAAGAGAAAGATAGTCTGTACCGTTTTTTTTCTGGAAAAAAACACGAGCGGCCTTGAGGCGTGACGTGTGGGCGGAGCTAAAGAATCACGAGCGCGTGTAGGCTTTTGCGTTGAGAGCGTCTGGAAGCTGTGACATTACCGTGAGGAAAAAGACAACACATTACTGTGAGGAAAAAACCATCATCCAAAACAAACCATGGCTATTAGTCAGATTCAGCTGTACATTTATGATCCAGAATCAGATGCCGAGGCTGAAATTTAACAAGAGCAGCAGCAGCAACGACTACAGCAGGACGTCTCTATGGGGTATGTAAGTTATTGAAACTGTATATATTTGCTTAGCGGTTTTGGAAAATTTCACTTTAAAGTTCCACTTTACATGTTTTTTTTTTTTTTTTTAAGGTTTACATGTGGAAAGTGCAGTTTGATGACAACTGAGGCGGAAAACGTTTGCTGCCAAGAAATAGAACCGGTTATACTTATGTCTTGAAATGCATTATGTGGCCAGCTAAACAAATGTATTTAAATACACACACACACTATACATCGCATGTTGTTTACTTGATATGCTTACGCGCCGATAGCTAAGTTAACAAAACAGAGATATTTGAAGCAGTTTTACTTACCGCCTGCAGTTCCAACTCACGATCGTGACCCTTTTTCGTTGGGACTGACTCATCCTTAAGTAATAAACGATATGCAAATGCGGCGTCAAACTGGGCCTTGTTTGTAAAACAAGCATCTTCGAAATGCAGGGAATAAACAAAAACACTTGCACAACTCCGTTGATGCTCTGTAAAAATAAACTCCATCCACTGGTCCCTTAATGCTGTTTTTTTTGGTAATCTGTGCAGGGTTGTCTTGCCCTGGCAACCGAGAAACACTTTTTTGACATTTCGCTCTCTCGCTCTGGTCAGTGAATGTCTCTGCTCTGGTCTACGGGCATGCGCGTGCTCTTCCGGGAGAAGTGCCCTTAGGACCCATATAAGGAAATTCCGCACTAGGGCTGCAACTAACGATTATTTTGATAATCGATTAATCTGTCGATTATTTTTACGATTAATCGATTAATCGGTTTATGTACTTATATTTTAGTTTTTTCCATTTTTTCCCCAAGTAAATTATTAATAAAGGGTCTTTATCATTCAGCATAGATTTTTAAGAGATTTTAACCATTTTGCATTGTCATATCCTCATCAAAAATATACCTGGAGTTGTTTTATTATGTTAGTAATCCTTTGTCGAACTCTTCTGCAATCAAAACACTGAACCATACTCTAGCAAAATTCACAAGGAGATTTCAAATATTGTTTTCACCATGGCAGTCCTTAGAGCTCCTAAAGTAGTTTAACATCCCAAACAAAGCTTAAGGAATCTTTGAGAACATATTTTCACGAAGTATAAGGATAAAACAGAATAAAATTGCAGTGCATTGTATTTTATTATTTACTGGGAAAAAGCTTTATAGCTTATGCTGTGAAATTGTAAACAATCCTTCGAAAAAAAGTGCCAATGGCATGAAACCTGAATGGAACTCACAATTTAAAGTAAAATCCATCAGAAGGTTGTTCAGAAAAAAAAAATTGGGACACACACAAAAAACCTGCTGTGTGAAAAAGAGCAGTGAATACTTAGAAAAGAAGTGCATTTTAAATCTACTCAAACATTTACCTCTCTCATTCAGTCATAATTAGGCTGCAAGTCTGAATTATGAACTGGTAAACGACAAACTGATCACATAACATGTTTGTAAAGCTTTAAATGTTAACTGTTAAAAAGCAATGTTATCAGCTTTTACGACTAAACATTTGCAAACAACCTTGTACTGGAGAATCTGCACAAATAAAATTCTTAGGGGCCGTTCACATATCGCACCTAAAAACGCGTGGAAAACGCTAGTCGCGCCGCTTTCTCCTTCTTTCCAAAGCGCTCGGGCAGAAGCGTCCCTGAGGCCTGAGCCTGAGCCTGAGCCTGAGCCTGCCTTTGCTAAGCAACCATGACGTGCTCTCTCCATGACGTGCCCTCTCCATGAAGACCCGGAAATTTCAGCAAAGGATAAATGGATGCGGTGTGGACGCGCCTGGAAAAACGGGCGCATCGCACCGCGTGCGTGTCGCGACCGCGTCGCTTCCATTATGAGAGTGCATACTGCGCGCCTACATAGGAAATAACGAACTTGAGCACGCAAAAGACACGATATGTGAACGGCCCCTTAAACAGTTCAGTAGTGCAGAGTTTACAGGTTACTCTTCATTTTGAAGGCTCAAAGTAAAGTACTCTCACTTCCCGCTGAATGCTGCAGAGACGCTGTTCGGGAAGCACGTGACATAAAACGAGGCCAGCTATTGGCTATTCGCTACTTCACCTGCTGTACTGGCTGAGTAAAACCTCCGGTGGCTCATTACTGCCACACTTTGGTCACCGCAGATTTGAAATATGCACGAAATGAGCCGCTTATGGCAAATAAAATTTATTTAGCGACGAATCGATTACTAAATTAGTTGACAACTATTTTAATAATCGATTTTAATCGATTAAATCGATTCGTTGTTTCAGCTCTATTCCGCACCATCTAACGTCACACAGACCCATACTCGAAAAAAACTTTCCGAAACTTGTGACAAACTGGAAGGTGTATTTTTGTTCAAAAAACGTACAACTTAATTTTTGAAACTTTGTGCATGTTTAGCATGGGAATCCAACTCTTTAACGGTGTAAAAAACTCAGTATGCATGAAACAGCATTTCACCCCCCCTTTAACTGTTACTGGCCTACTTGCCACTGCATGCTTAAAACAATTATATCCTATACATTACCTTATGTAATGTTGACAAATTATATATCACTCAAAAGCTTATGAACTCCAGATTCAGCCTTTGAAAACCATTTTGAAATCGGACCTTGCTTTAGCATAAAAATGGTACTCTGTGACCCCCCGTTTTTTAAATGGGCATTAAAGTGCACTATCCAAACTTAAATTGCTGTAATTTATGAACACTTTGGAATATAAACCTAAAGGCCAGCATTTTTCAACACGTTTTTTGTGTTCACACCCAAGCGATTTTTGCTGACGATGAGCCGAGTGAACATGCAAATTCATTCCCTGACATTAGATGGCGCTTAATGTAAAACAGAAATACCCCTGCACACAAGGTGGCGCTGCGCAACTTTACGCTTCTTAAACTCGCTTTACACTCAGAAGAAGAGAGCAAGTATTTACACGCTTGTCAGAATCATACAAAGAAAACATGAATATTTCAAGCACCAGTAGCTCCAGTTCCAGTTCCAGCGATGAATAAATTGTTGTTTTGTTGAATGAGCAAAGACGCCGGAAAAGACGCCGATTTTGGGTACATCCCATAGTTACAAGAAGAGAAGAACATGGGGAGTTTTATCGACTGGTACAAGAGCTGAAAATGTATCATGAGCGTTTTCGGGGATATTTTAGAATGTCCGTCAGTGAGTTGGAAAATTTACTTCAACAACTGGTTCCCTCGCTGACGAAAGAACAGACACACTACCGTAAACCAATCGACCCAGAACAGCGTTTGGCCGTGGGTTTACGGTGAGTTCGTTTACATTGTTATTCACTTCAATGAATGTTGTAAAAACATGTGGAGCGTTGTTAAAAACTAGTATTTGTTTATTTCTATTTCAGTTTTCTAAACACTGGGGACTCGTACCGCACTATTGCGTCCAGCTTTCGACTTGGTGTGTCAACTGTGGCTTCGATAGTGAGTGAAACCTGTGATGCATTGTGGCACTGCCTCAGAGATGAACATTTGCCAGTGCCTACTGAAGAGATGTGGAGGAGTACAGCCAGGAGATTCCATGAAAGATGGAATTTCCCTAACTGCTTGGGAGCCATGGATGGGAAACACATATTCATCCAGGCCCCTGCAAACTCTGGTTCTCTATACTTTAATTATAAAGGTACATTCTCCGTTGTATTGCTGGCCTTAGTTGATGCAGATTACCGCTTCCTGGTGGTTGATTTGGAGAGCTATGGCAGCAACAGTGATGGAGGAATCTTTGCCAATTCTGTACTGGGAAAGGCACTCAGAGATGGAACTCTGAATGTTCCCCCACCAAGTGAACTTCCAGTTAACCATGGGAAAAGTTAACCATGTCATTGTGGCGGATGAAGCTTTTCCACTGAAACCATATCTCCTCCGGCCATACCCTGGACGCCGCCTCCCCACAGACAAGAGAATTTTCAATTATCGTTTGTCTCGGGCACGGCGCATCTCTGAAAATGTATTTGGCATCCTCAGTCAATGCTTCCGGGTTTTCCAAAGAACTTTTCCAAAGAACTTTACAGGTTCAACCAAGTGTTGTTGACAAAGTTGTCAAAGCTACTTGTGCATTGTGCAATTATTTGCGCCCGAACGGAAATGACCAGAATCGTGCCACAGAGGATGACCATGATTGTGAGCAACCACTACAAGACATTGAACATTGTAGGGGGCAGCGGGCATCTGTGGAGGCCCAAAATGTCCGAGAACTGTACAAAGAGTACTTCAACTCACCAGCAGGAGAAGTTGCTTGGCAGTATGACCATGTGAACCATGCTCTGGGGAACAGATAATATCAACCTATAAATTTGAGCCATTTTAATTACATTTTCCATTGTGAAAACCGCTAGTGTATGTGTATATATACAATTTCTGTGAACTTGAATACACTATCAAATCTATTGCATCTGATTCTTCATTAATTAATATGGCAGCACTCACCACAGCAAATTAAATATTTTTGATATAACATGTTCTATCAAAGTTAAAGTATAGTTTTTTTTTGCAAAATGTAAAGTATTTGGTCACTTCAACATATACTTATTTACAACTAAATGTAAGTTGTATTTTTGAAAATGTGTATTTTTAATAAACATTTTTACTAGCATTTTCTTTAAAATGTTCTCATTTCCTGCACAATGCTGTGCCCAAAATGGTTATGTTCCTGTAGATTGATAACTCTTGCCTACAAATGCAATGTCTCCATAATTAGGCACATAGCTATTTCAATAAGAGGTCAAGAATACTTATTTACAAATATATGCCAAATCCCAAAATATGTTACATTACTTTCAAGTCACTTATGCACAAGTTCTTTTGGAAAAATGAAACTTTTTTTTTTTTTAATGAACTACAAGTTGCTATAACAAACATAAAGTAAACAAGGGAGTAAGAAAAGGTTGTGCAAATAAGTCACAATGACTGTAGTGCAAGTGAACAATAGTGCAAATAAACATTTATGAAATGGCCATTTTCAACTAAATTTCTTGAATGTAAAAAAAACAAACAAAAAAATACAGAATTAAAATGAATACAGTAAACATCTATTAGGGTAGCCAAGAGTAGCCATAGTTTGTTGGGGTCTGCGGGGGGACCTGATGGTAGGACACCGGCGACTGCTGTGTAAAAAAAGCAGAAGAGGCCTGGCCAAACTCAGCATCATGCAACAGCTGATGTATTTTTAATTTGACTGAAGACTGTAAGGCTGGGGACAATCTCCTTAGTGCTGGTATCAAGCCAAGAGCAAACAAATAATTTTCATCATTTTTTGTTGCTCTCTTCGTTGCTCTCTGCGCTCCTCTTTCTCACTTTCCCTGGCTTCTTTGGATAAAAGGTACCGGTCCAACAAGTCTGGTGTCTCTGGCCGTTTTCTTTTGTTTAAAGTAGACCTTTTCACAGTTGGGCTGGAGAATGATGATCCTGGAGACGTGCTTGCTGATGCTTCTTCTCTGTCGCTGACTTCTTTTTGAACCACCACTTGCTCAACCCCTTCATCCATATTTTCAGGAGAAATATTGCTGTGAACACTGTAAAGACAAATTCAGTTTCTCCACTACAGCACACAAACGGTGGCGATTGTCAAACGTTTGAAGGAACGTACATGAAAGACAATTAAATTAAATGAAACTCACCATCCAGGCCCATTTTCTGTGCAATACCACTCCATAACAGTTCTCTTTTATCAAGATTTTTGTAATCGCTGTCGCGTTTGTCATATAGTTCTTTGTGTTCCGACACCGAGACCAGCAACTCTACATTCATCTTGCCTTGCATCTTCTTCGTCTTTATTTTTTCCCGGCAGTGTAGACGCTACTTGGCGTATATCTTCTTCGCAGTTACGTATGTGTGCTCACAGCAAGACAGTTTTGTGTTTGAGCGCCCCCAAGTTGTGTTTTAGTGTAACTTCAGAAGCTCCAGACACGTGTGCAAAAGCGCCATTCTCATTGGTCGTATAGTTTTTGACGCGGTGCGTCAAACCAAAAAAATGAACCCGAGGTGTTTTTAAAAAAATGACGCTTTTACGCGTGGCTTTTTTCGCGTCGGTGTGCGCACTCACATTGGCGCCCTTTGTTTAGTCACGAGGCGTTAAACGTCGGCGAATATCGCGCAGTCTGAACAGGCCTTAAGGTTGGTCTCTTTACAAAGAAGAAAATTAGCAAAAGTGGAATTTTTCAAGAAATTGAAGTATCAAAAAGTTATAGAAGTTTAAATGTACTGTAAATTTGCGCTATTAATATTATTATTTTATTATAAATATTTGACATAACAGGTTTTACTCTAAAATTGGTCTAAAATTAAAGCCTTGTGTCTAAATAAGTTATGTTACAAATTTGAAGTTGATGTGAAAAAAATTAGATTCCTGTGAGATTTTATTTAGGGTGTCATACCACACACATCCACTGGGAGTCATCAAAACTATTTAGAATTTTGCTTAATGACTTTTTCTCTAGATTTCTCTGTGAATTTTACTTCTATCTCAAAATAACCACCAAATATGAAATCCTGAGACTCAGACCTTTCCAATGATATGTTTGTTGCCAAGATTATAAAAAGCCAAGCGTCCCACAGGTAGGACAGTGACAGTTATGGGGTTT
Organism: Carassius auratus; assembly: GCF_003368295.1. NCBI lineage: Eukaryota > Metazoa > Chordata > Actinopteri > Cypriniformes > Cyprinidae > Carassius > Carassius auratus. Next base: position 15,389,311 of record NC_039257.1, read on the forward strand.
TAATTTCTTTTACCAAGCTCCTCACCTAGTGGGTGGTGTCAGTTTTTGTATTACACAATTTATTTGAACTACTTTATAAAAAAACAAACAAAAAAAACTTTTCTAATCCTGACAAAACACACATCATCAGAAAGTTATGAGTCTTACGGTCCCATCTGGCAACTGTTTTTTGATATTGAGACTGAAATCTATACATTTGATACAGGAGAATGCATAAAAAACACCCAGTGGCTATTTTTGGTACAACGCCTAAAAATGTCATGGGAACTTACATTTTATGATATCAAAATTTAGAACACAAATTGGTTAGACATGACTTTGATTTGATAGTAATTTTAGAGTAAAAATTATTTTGTAAAATATATATTTTATCTAAAATATTTAGAGTACATTTGATTTACAGTAAATGTAATAATTTTTTGAAGTTACTTTTCTTTTTTTTTTAAAAACAAGACCAAACTTATGTCTATATTCCAAAACATTCTTAAATTACAACCATTGAAATTTAGTGTAATGTTACAAATATTCTTAATATACTCAATACTCTCTTTTTTTTATACCCTAAACAGGCAACGTGACTCAGGAGTCACATACATTTCAAAACGTGCTAAATAACAACTTAAACAACATATGACTTAATTTTTTTCTTCAGCGCCCTAAGACAATGTTCAGAATGAATGTTAGCAGTAATATAATTTTTTTTTCCAAAAGAAAAGTAAGTTAAATATATTATTACTGTATTTTCCGGACTAAAAGTCACACTTTTTTTTCATAATTTGGCTGGTCCTGCAACTTATAGTCAGGTGCGACTTATTTATCAAAATTAATTTGACATGAACCGAGAGAAATGAAACAATAGAAATGAACCAATAGAAAACATTACCGTCTACAGCCGCGAGAGGGCGATCTATGCTGCTCAGTGCTCCTGTAGTCTACACTGAAGAGAGAGAGCGCCCTCTCGCGGCTTTAGACGGTAATGTTTTCTCTTGGTTCTAAATAAATGCGACTTATAGTCCAGTGCGACTTATGTTTTTTTCCTCATCATGACATATTTTTGGACTGAGGCGACTTGTACTCAGGTGCGACTTATAGTCCGAAAAATAGCCATGTTGGATTTAGATCAGGCTGACTAATATACCACTGAAAACTTGAAGCAAATCATGTGACCAGCATAATAATAAAAAAAATTATTTAATTAAAAAAAAAATTATTATGCCCCAAAAAAGACAATAAAAACTATGTTACTCATTGGTCACTTTGCCTGATTTAGGGTTAAACAAGTGATCTAATAATGAATCATTACTGTTTAAAAATCTGTGGTTGACTTAAAAGCGGGGTGAAATGCTCATTTTCACTCAATCTCCTGTTAATCTTGAGTACCTATAGAGTAGTACTGCATCCTTCATATCTCCAAAAATCTTTAGTTTTATTATATTTATAAGAGAAAGATAGTCTGTACCGTTTTTTTTTCCGGAAAAACACGAGCGGCTGGAGGCGCGACGTGTGGGCGGAGCTAAAGAATCACGAGCGCGAGTAGGCTTTTGCGTTTAGGGCGTCTGCAAGCTGTGACATTACCGTGAGGAAAAAAACATCATCATCATCAAATCCGGCGTCAAACTGGGCCTTGTTTGTAAAACAAGCGTCTTCGAAATGCAGGGAACAAACAAAAACACTTGCACAACTCCATTGATGCTATGTAAAAATAAACTCCATCCACTGGTCCCTTAATTATGTTTTTTTTTTTTTTTTTGGTAATCTGTGCAGGGTTTTCATGCCCTGGCAACCAAAAACAAACTTCTTTGATGACATTTCGCTCTCTCGCTCTGGTCAGTGAATGTCTCTGCTCTGCTCTATGGGCGCGCGCGCGCTCTTCAGGGAGAAGTGCCCTTAGGACCCATTTAAGGAAATTCCGCTCCATCTAATGTCTCACAGACCCATACTCGAAAAAAACTTTCAGAAACTTGTGACAAACCGGAAGGAGTATTTTTGGAACAAAAATACTCCTTCAAACTTACAACTTAATTTTTGAAACTTTGTCCATGTTTAGCATGGGAATCCAACTCTTTAACAGTGTAAAAAAACTCAGTATGCATGAAATAGCATTTCACCCCCCCTTTAACTAAATCAGATTGAGGTAAATACAACTTATTGGTCATGAGACCAACATTTAGCAAGACAGGAAAACATTAATTCCGCCTGAGGGAAGACGTTTTTTTATTCTTAAACTTGGAGCTCATTATATTGAAGTACAAATCCAAACACCAGAAACGTTATGAAAAATATGCATTTTATTTTTTTACATGCTGTATGGTTGAAATAATATTTTAGTTTATAACTTTAAGTTCCATTGTTTAAAAAAAATGCTTTATTGGCTAACATTTCATAAACCTTCAGTTGTTATGTTCTAAAATCCAATGTCATTTGTAATTTCACAGTATTTTGACTTCCTAAATCACTAACCTTTCAAGTCACAATTCTATGATGGTCAAATTTACTCAGGCCAATGGTATTTTCTATGGTATTATTTATTTATTTATTTTTGAATAATTGTAGCCTACATAAATAGAAGCAAAACAAATATTTGGATTGTCCATTATTTTTTCCCTTATTTTCTTAAAGAATAAACACTTATTTTCTACAAGAATAAATATGATTACATATAATTAATTCATATAACTAATTTAAGCAATTAAAACCTTTTTTAAACATTAATTTAAATACTATTAAACTAACTTTAAAATCTCAAGGAGTTTATAAGTTAAAAAGGGTAAAATGTCACAGTGCATGTTAAATAGCCTGTTAACAATATAATTAGAACTAACAATATAATTTTTTTTTTTTTTTACATGAACAATTCCTGTATAAAATGGGACAGCAACCTTTATATCAAACATTTTTAAATCTTCCACAGCTGAGCATCGCGATAGGCGGATCTGCCCCAGAGCACGCGCAGTGAATGTGCTGCACAGTCATTTTCAGATGAAATGATAAAAAAAATACAACCCTGGATAGCCTAGACTAGGCCCAGGCTCTGTTCTGAAGTATATAATTATAATTACTGTTAACCCAGAGTAATACATTTTAATGGATTAATCGCCTATTTTCATCTGCTGCATGTTTTTTTTTTTTTTTTTTGTAAACGCAAAAAAATTGATTAACTTTGTGAGAGGAAAAAATATATAAGTCGTGTATATGTTGCATTTTAATGGATTACCTATTTTCGTTTGCTGCATGTTTTTTTAAAAATATTTTTTATATTATATAATTCATGTATAAGTTCCATTTTATTACATTTAGAAATAATTACGACTGGCCTATAATGTTATAAAGTACCAACAGGATATTTTAAGTTCTCTTCACTTTACAACAAATTCTTTAAATTTAACAAATATATCAGAACAAAACAAGAAGTAAAATATATAATTCTAATGGATAAATATAATGGCGGTATATAATAATATAGGCTTAGCTATAAACAAACAAAAATAATAATAACAATTTAAAGCTAAGCATAAGGTAAGGTTGGGTTCTCTCATTTTCTTACGCAGGAGAAATCCAAACATTTCCATATTCGTGATGTTTCCCATTTGAAGCCTAACTATTATTCATGAGGCAAAATTGCTGTATAGTTCACGCGTGTTTCAGTATCGATGGAAAAACAATCATAATTAGCAATATGTCAAAGTGGACCGCTGCTCGCGCTGAATGGTGAACGCCTGCTGTTTCCAGTGGATATGTGCGCGAGGCACCTGCACGATCTAAAATCTGAATCAGATAATACTCAGTAATACTCTAATGCAAAGTGTTAGTAGTTTGAAAAAATAAAGAATGATAACAGAGTTTATAATAATTATTGTTAAATGCTGGACCCGTTCTCATTTCGTTCTGAATATGGAACCTGAAGATTTTTTTAAACCAAGAATGAATCGAAAATGAAAACATCATCAACAGCTTTTAATCAACAAACACAGATGGTACAGACATCAGCATTTAGCTTTTGCTTTTGAATTGGGTTGAAACTACATAGAACTGGCTTTAAATTAAAAGATTAACTGTAACCATGTGAAATTAAAGGCAATAACTGCGTAGTTCTACAGTCCAAACAACACAGTCAACACGCATTCAAAAAAATGTTTCTAAATCAGCATTCAGTATTTTAGTTTTTAAATTTGGTTAAAAAAAAAAAAGTCTACCAGTGAGACTAAATAAAAGTATGCTATATAAATACATTATTCCAAAATGTTAAAATCAAATAATGTTGGTGCGAATAAAACAAAGATGCAAAGTGTTTCATTCATCTAATGGATGAATGAAAAAAATTTCAGTGTGCTACTGCAGGTGATTTTTAAATCAAATTAAGTCAATGTAATTTTAAGGTAAAATAAAAAATAATCATCCTATACAGAACTGACGTTTGGACTGCAGTTGTTGCTGTTGGATAGGGCTGAACGATATGGACAAAATTTCATATCTCGATTTTCATTTCAGATATCTCAATATCGATACGATATGACCAAGTGTTCTTTTGCGAAGCACGACCTGCACAACACGTCACTCTGGTTTACATCGTCTTTTCTGAATCCAAAATACTTCCAAATTATGGAAGATGATTTATGTTTTGGCACCAAGTCAGATTCTGCACAGCCACCGGCCGCATTATTTCCTGCACTCATTTTCTTTCTTTCTAATTTATCCGCTGTCTCTGTACAGTGTGCATAGACATTGGAACAGGGGGGGCTTGGGGGGCGGCCAGAGACAGGCGCGCTCAGAGCTAGTGTTGTCACTTTTGTGAAAAAAATCATTTTCGATTTTTAAGACATAAGTGTTCAATGAATCGATTGAAAAAACGATTTTCCATGTCTAGAGAAAAGACATTGGAACATTTATGATTTAGGCAATTAAAAAATCTCCAAGATTATTTTTAATAATGATTCAATCCATTTAAAAAAACTGTTAAAAAAATGAAACTTTAAATGGACTTGAGAACAGGCCATGTGTGTTTTTTTATTGAACGTAACCGACACTAGGTAGGCATATTGTAATGCGCAAAAAGGCACAAAATAAGGCCATTACAAATTCATTGGACAGGAAAACAAGTCGATCAACATTTTCGGAGTCCAGAGCAGAGCGTTTTTTATTCACTATATGTCCAGCTGTTGAGAAGACACGCTCCGACCGCACTGATGTCCCAGGGACACTCAGGTACAGCTGCGCAAGGTGGGGGTATTACTGACAATTTCCCCCACAAAAGCCGGTCGCTCTCAGCTTGCAATGGTCCTTTTCATAACTCGTCTACTGCGCCGCGAGACCTCCAGACGCGCGTAAAGAGTCTTTACATTGAAATCATTCATGCCAGACGAAGAGGTCGCAACTTTTCAGTGTTTTCAACCACATACTGTTTATTTTAGTTTTCAAACAAATAAATTAACATAAGTACTAAAAAACAATACATTTAGAGTTTATAAAATACACACTGATGTCTATGGAAGAGGTAATAATAATCCTTTCCATTATAATTTGACACGTTTTATTCATATCAGATACACATTGTGTAAGTAACTTCAACGTTTACTCTATTCTATTCCCAGTTCACCAGCCACTTTTTTTAGACGACTTTTTTTAGGTTTTTAGACAACAATATACTTCCACTTGCATGTATTTGACAATCGGAATATCAGATATTTCATGCCATAACTAACACATTTGTGAATATTCTGAATAAAAAAAGAAAAATGACATAAAAGCAGATCATCATTCATTCAGAGCTGTTGCTGCTGCAGTGTGTCACGTGACAAGAAATGACGCGTCACCATGGAAACGCCGCCCCCCCTCTCACAATATAGTGTCTCACAGTGTTTTCTCTACTTCCTGCTGGCCTTGCTGTAGCTAATCGTAGCTCCGTGTAGCTATTTTTTTTTCTCTCTAGAATCTTTATCTTACTATCACTCTCTGTTTTTAAAGTGATAAAATATAACTTAATTCACACCATATTTCTGATATTATCGATCAATCTTATCAGGTTAATTTTGATCGTTCACTTTTATTTTATATCCGTGAGTGCAGTACACCTGCATTGCATTAGCACTAGCTTGTAATTAGCGGTTTCATTCGAACCTATCGCTGGTTTTTTTCTCCTTTCCTCTCTCTCGCTCCAGTTCATCTGTTCATCAAACAACTGTGGTAAGAATGTTTCATCAAGCACGATGAGTAATGGCTTCTCCTGCTATTGTTATTTGCACCTTTTGTCGAATTTAAAGTTTATCTATCTCTGTCGCAGATGAGGGATTCACATGTGATTAAATGCAGGGATATAGTTAGACTGACAGAGAAGATTTCAGAATTAGAGACACGCATCCAAACTTTAATTGAGGACAGTAAGAATGTTAGGGCTCTAGATATGGCTTTGGATGCGTCTAGCTCAGGGATTCCTGTACATTGTTTGGCTCCGGCAACAGAGCCCCTGCAGCAGGGCAACTGGGTGACAGTGAGGCAGTGTAGTCGTGGGTCAAAACACCGCTCTTCTGTTCCAATCAAAACATTAAACGGGTTCTCCCCACTCAGTGATGCACCCACTGAGAAACCTGATGAAAGTGCTCTTGTTATTGGTGATTCTATTGTACGGAACGTGAATATAGAGACACCTCTATATTCTATATTCATATTAGCCTGGTCCTGTCAACACCGCACTGGCTCCCTATCAAACATTGTATAGATTTTAAAATATTGCTTATTACTTATAAAGCCCTGAATGGTTTAGCACCTCAGTATTTGAATGAGCTCCTTTTACATTATAATCATCTATGTCTGCTACGTTCTCAAAACTCAGGCAATATATTATAATACCTGGTAATACCTATAATATCAAAATCAACTGCGGGTGGCAGATCCTTTTCCTATTTGGCGCCTAAACTCTGGAATAACGTACCTAACATTGTTCGGGAGGCAGACACACTCTTGCAGTTTAAATCTAGATTAAAGACCCATCTGAGACAAGCCTCTGGCTTGCTTAGTTGGGGTCACTTCATCTACAGCGATATCGTTGACTTGATTGCAAATAAATGCACAGACACCATTTAAACTGAACAGAGATGATATCATTGAATTCAATGATGAACTGCCTTTACCTGTCATTTTGCATTATTGACACACTGTTTTGCTAATGAATGTTGTTCAGTTGCTTTGACGCAATGTATTTTGTTTAAAGCGCTATATAAATAATGGTGACTTGACGTTTACTTCTGGCTTCTCAAACGTGTATGCAAGTTCTACTTTACAAAAACTAAACAAAACAAAAAAATAAAAATTTCAGTTTTGTCACAGTTTAGTCCATTTCGTTTCTCGTCCAACACGCAAGAAGTTGAGCTGAACATCGCTTCAATGTCTCCGCGTGTGTAGGGCGCGGACAGATACAGTACATGCGTGCAGCTTCAGTGAGCAGGCAAGGGACTCTTATTTTGTGCAGTCAGCTGTTCGCTTCCTGTTGTCTGTGCTGAACGGCTGCCCCTGTCCTGCGCACAGATTTAAATATACTAACACAGAAAATAACATGATAGTGAATGATTTACAATGTTCCAAAAAAGGTTATCCTGAAAATGTGGTTGGATCAATGGATGGCCATCTTGAGGCCATTCTTCACTTCCCCCTGCCCGGACAGTTTCCCAATCAATCACAGGGTTAATTCTTTATCCACAAAGCTCTCAGTCGGAATGTTGGATTACTGTTCAACCACAAGTGATTTCTAAACGGTTGCATTTAAATGTAAGAATTCTATTGGAATCTGAATTCTGAATCACGCACAACCTTGATATATAGATGCCTCTCTGCACAGATCTTTACATCTGTATAGTGTACAGTATACAGACTAGTGTTGTCAAAAGACCCGGTACTTCGGTACCAAGTCGGTACTAAAAATGTTTTTAAATGTGACAGTACCAGGTTTCTTTAAGTACCGGTAGTACCGAGGTCCCGTTCAAACCCTGGTTCAGCGCTATGATTTCCGCAAAGCAGAAAACGAGGATGGAATCTCAAAATCCAGTCATGAAAATGAAACCATGAAAATATGGACAGTCACGGAATTTGTCAAGTTAGCATAAATTAATCAAATCAAATCTCCATATGGACCTATCTGTAAATGTTAAGCCGCAAAAGTTGTTTGAAATATGAATCCGTGTTCTGCGTGTCTGTGTGAATTAATGATTGGCAGAGACGTGCGGGTTTGTTTACTACATAGACTGAAGCGCATGACGCTTGCATTAATTTCATCATCTGAGTTTCAGAGTTCCCTCTCGAGGCAGTAACTCAACATTACGTCAGCTAAGATGTATATGGGAACTCCTCCCTTCTCCACTTTCGCTGAAATCGCTGGGGGCAGCTGGCCAATTGACGCGAAGCGTGCAAATACTGACAGGTTCGCGGGCAGTATAAATTGCATGGGCGCGAAAATTACGTCAGAATCTCTTTCTTCACGCTAATGAAGTTATCTTCACGCTTTGAAGTCTTATAATCTACCATCGTGGAAGTTGTATCAGAGGATTACTCACCGTTTCCTCTCCGCATCTGATGGCAGCTACTTGCCAGATTTGTGCGGGTCCCCAGTGCCACCAGCGAGCCGCTGATGGGCTCTCCCCCACCCCAAGACGAGTTCGACGCCGTCAGCTTCGCAGACGATAGATTCCGCCGCCCCCAGGCCGTCGCGGACTTCGTCTCTTTCGGAGCTGGCGAGGAAGACGACTCCATGTCGCTTTCTGCGTCAGAGAAGGATTGGGCGACTCAGTCAGACCGACCCGACCACGAGGGCCCTGCAGACCTCCAGGAGGAGCTCGTCAGGATCCTCAGCAAGGCTGTCACGAAGCTGGACCTCTCCTGGAACGCACCTGATGAACCGGTAAGCTGGAACCGGAAAAGTAAGCTGGACACGTGGCTTCACCAGTCGAGCCGCCGCCAGGCCGCTTCGAGGAGAAGCACCCAGTTCTTACCAGACATGCAATTATATATATATATATAGGCATACTAATTCGAACCGACAACACGTCTGTGGTCTCGTACATAAATCGCCAGGGAGGCGTGCGCTCCAGCGCTCTATTCAAACAGGCAGCGAGTCTCTTGTTGTGGGCGGACCGACACTTTCTCTCCATAAGAGCGGCACACATCCCCGGTATCCTGAACCGCGGAGCGGACATGCTTTCGAGGAACGGGATTCCCCAAGGAGAGTGGAGGCTTCACCCAGGATCAGTTCATATGATTTGGGATCGATTCGGGAGGGCGGAAGTGGATTTGTTCGCCACAAGCGAGAACATGCACTGTCAGACGTTCTTCTCACTATCTCACTCCCCAATATCGGGAAATGCTCTGACATCGTGCTGGCCGGAAGCCAGACTTTACACGTTTCCTCCGGTGAAGATTCTGCCTATGGTTTTGTGCAAAATCAGGGAGAAGAGAGCATCAGTATACTCAAGCGAACGGCACGATATGGCACCCCAGCCCCGAGCTGTGGAACCTTCATGTGTGGCCGCTGGGGGGACCTTAAACGGGCAGGACGCTCTGCACTCACGGGTGTTGAGTACGCTTACGGAGGCTCACGCTCCATCTACGAGACGCCTCTATGCTCTGAAGTGAGGAGTTTTCACAAAATGGTGCGAGAACATTCAAATTGACCGGCGACCTGTTCCGTGTCGGATATTTTACGCTTTCTACAGCACAGAATGGACTGCGGGAGTGTGCCGTCCACGCTGAAGGTGTATGTGGCCGCTATTGCCGCTTTTCGTTCCCCGATTGATGGGCAATCAATCGGTAAGCATGCCCTGGTAATCGGTTTTCTCAGGGGAGCGAGGAGATTGTGTCCTTCACGGCCGCCCTCCGTGGGATTTAGCTCTAGTTTTGAGGGCTCTAGCTCTACCGCCGTTCGAGTCCTTAGCTTCTATTGAGGTTAGGGAGCTTTCCCTGAAGACTGCCTTGCTTCTTGCTCTCGCCTCGTCGAAGCGCATTGGAGACCTACATGTGTTTTCGGTGAACGACGATTGCATCTGTTTCAAACCTGGCGACTGTAATGTCACTCTCCGGCCGAGACCAGGTTACGTTCCGAAGTCTCTCAATACACCATTTAGAGCACAGGTTGTTTCACGGCCCACCTTATCTGCTGAGCCGTCAGCCTCGCATGATGCTGTTGCTCAGAGGGCTGTTTGCCTTGTTAGGGCTTTGCGGATGTATGTGGATCGCTCGGCCGCCTTTCGTCAATCGGACCAGCTGTTCGTGTGCTTTGGTGGATGTAATAAGTGACGTGCTTTTTTCAAAACAGAGACTTTCTCACCGGATTGTGGACGCTATCGCGTTGGCTTACGAATGCCAAGGGAAGGATTGTCCCCTCAACATCAAAGCTCATTCTGTGAGGGAAATATCTTCCTCCTGGGACTGGGCTAGAGGTATGTCTGTCCAGGATTTATGTCTTGCTGCTGGCTGGTCTTCCCAGAACACATTCGCCAGGTTTTACAAGCTGGATGTACCCTCTGTAGCGTCACATGTACTTTCGGTGAGTTAAGTTTATTCATTGTTATAACCAGCTATACAGTAGTTACCATGGCTGCTAACTCTGTGTTATAGTTTTACGCTTTATGCAGTTGTCACCGCAAAGCTGTCGACTCTGTATTTAACTCTCATGCTTGAGTGCTTATGTGTTGTGTCTGCCCTGTCTAGTGCGGGCTTCATGTTTATTTGCATGAAGATATGCAAATTTCGTTAGGGTCGGAACAGATGTCTCATTGGTCTAGTTCCGCATATCAGATGCGAGCACTCTTAGCGACGCGGCCATTGGCTAGAACTGTCCTGCTTTGGTGTGGGGGTGATTGACTCCGTTCATGGCTTATCTTCACTGCTCTCACGGCGGGATTTAATACAGTTCCCATATACGTCTTAGCTGACGTAATGTTGAGTTACCGTCTCGAGAGGGATTACTATCGGAGACGTGGTTCCCTGAGAGGCGGGAACGAGACATTACGTTAGCCGCCGTGGTCGCTGTTTGATCAGCTGTGCTAGCGTTCAGTCGTGATTCTGACGTAATTTTCGCGCCCATGCAATTTATACTGCCTGCGAACCTGTCAGTATTTGCATGCTGTTTTTCATTGGCTGGTGTTCAGGTATTACCGTCCCTGTTTTGATTTCAGCAAATCAGTTTGACCGAACGCAGACAACGTGATTAATATTCATGAACCCAGCAGCTCATCAATCCATAGTGCATTGTATATTGTTAGTATGGTAGTAGAATTAGTAGCAGTATTATCTTTTAATAATAATTAATATGATCTATTACTATTTTTTTTTTTTTTTTACAGAAACCCTCAATGACCAAAAATATCTTAAGCATCACCACCTGTCTTAAGTTCACTTAAAATGACAAATATGCATTCATTAAAAGTTCATTTTTACATAAAGGCATTGTGCTACTAAATATTACTATTATTTAGTAAAATGTATGTGATACTGCTACTACTGTTGAAAAAAATAATAAAACTTTATTTTTTAAAGAAATAAATCACAAAATATTTATTCCATGTTTTAATTTTAATAGCAAATCCCCTTTATTTACCAAAAATAAAATGTTTAAATTTCATAAATTAAAAGACAAATTAAATTTAGGTGAAACTTGTTTACTGTTCTTCATAATTATATAACTTGTAGAAAAACTTTAAACACAATTGTAAATAAGTATAAAGAATGGCATTGGTTTTTTTTTTGTATTAAAAAGTTTTGTAATTGTAATATTTTTTGTTAATTAGCATATTTTTGTGTTTTGCTTTGGTACCGAAATTGGTACAGAGAACCGTTAATAAGATTTGTTTTTATAATGCTTCTCTTCTTTTTTTATCTCAGGTTGACTTTGTTTTGTTGGGTGGGGATCTCTTCCATGACAATAAACCGTCCCGCAAGACTATGCACTGCTGCATGGAGGTGATGAGGAAATACTGCATGGGTGACCGGCCAATCATCTTTGAAATCCTCAGTGATCAGGCTGTCAATTTCAGCCACAGCAAGTAAGGCTTTAATTTTTCATTGTCTTGATGAGAAACACTGTCAGTGTTTATGTGTGTCTTGACACCTGGGTTTTTTCTTCCATCACATAATAGGAACAGTTAAATCCAAAATATAAAGCTTTAGTAACTCTTTCTATGAAGCCTGCATTTCTAGTAAACTATAATGAATGAATAATTACTTTTTTTGTACATTTGGAATTTATTATATGTTGTATCACCTCATGAATTATCAGAACTGTTATAATACATTGTAATACCTACTCAATTGTAGTTATAGCTTTTAGGTGTAATGATTTATTAAATACAATAAACACATTGTATCCACTTAAGTTAGAAATGGATTATATTTCCCATAGTTATAATTTGTGTAGTTACAGTGCATTCAGAAAGTACTCAAACCCCCTCACAATGACAAAGTGAAAACAGAACTTTAGAAATGTCTGTAAATAAAAAAAACTGAAATATCACTTTTACATAACCATTGTTATTTCAACACTTGAAATTTAGCTCAGGTCCTTCCCATTTATCTTGATCATTGCTTTATTAGAGTCAACATGTAGTAAATTAAATTAATTGGACATGATTTGAGAAGGTAAACACCTCTCTATAAAAGGCCTCATGAGAGATCCCAGCCAAACTGAGCAATTGATGGAGAAGTGCCTTGGACTGGTGGGCAAGAACCTGATGGTTACTCTAGTTGAGCTTCATGATCATACTTGCAGATGGGAGAAACCTACAGAAGGACAAACATCCACCAATCTTTGCTTTATGGCGGAGTGGCCAAAGTCAGTCCTCTCCTCAGTGAAGACACATGAAAACACACTTGGAATTTGCCAGACAGCTTCACAGTGCAACAGACAATGACAAGACAGGAAACAGATAATAAAAATAATAATAGAACAATAGACAATGTACAAAAAAGCTAAAACACTATGTAATATAAACAATTATGTATTTTCAGTTATGGTATGTGCAGTTTTGAAATGTAAATAAGTATGTGTGTTAAATAATGTTACTAGTGTTGTGTGTTCCACGATTATCGTTAAGTGTTCATGAGATGGATTGCTTGAGGAAAGCAGCAATCTGGTCATTCAGGTGCTCAGTGCTTGACCAGATGTCAACAGTTTAAAGAGGGATTGTGCTGGATGTGAGGGGTCCAGAGTGATTTTGCCAGCCATTTTGCTTACTTGGTATGAGTACAGTTCTTGCAGAGATGGGAGGGTTGTACCAGTGATTCGCTCAGCAGTCCAGACTATCCTCTGTAGTCTTTTGAGGTCAGATTTGATAGCTGAGCTGAACCAGACAATTATTGAAAGCAGAGGATGGATTCAATAACGGTGGAGTAGAACTGTTTCAGCAGGTGTTGTGGCAGGTGTGGCAACTTCCTCAGTTGGCGAAAAATACTTTGAATACGGAAAGCAATAACTTTGCCATAGTATCTTTTCAAGTTGCCACAGCCATTGCATGCTTTGCATGTGCTACACTTTATTTTGTACCATGTTGTTTTATTACTTTATTAGAATTTGAAAGATAATAACAATATTGCAATCTCTGATTTTAGTCCTTGAAAACAAAAAAAGTATTGCTTAAAGTCCTGGAATTTCATTTTGCGGTTTCTGTACGAACCCTGTTAAATGTTCGATGAACAATACGATTTAATATGCATTTTGTTCCAATGTACAGAGATTAAAACACACACACACACACACACAAATAATAATTTAATAATGTAAACATGCTTACAGACACGTTGTACTCACTGCTTATTTTGTCAGATTTCCATGGGTGAACTACTTGGACAGTAATCTCAACATCTCCATCCCTGTCTTCAGTGTGCATGGTAACCATGATGATCCAACTGGGGTAAGAAAATACCTGTTTATTTTCTCTGTAGAAATTATGTTATTTTTTTCAGGTAGTGGTTATCATATTGTATTTTTAATGGGTAAAATTAACACATACATTCCACGCACTAACCATCTATAGCATATTATTGTTGGCGAGCACAAGACTAACTGATATATAATTTTTACTGATTAATTAGCACAGATATTTGTTTTTAAGGAGCTAAAGATCATTGTTAAAAAATAACACTGATAGTTTGTGATACTGTTCAGTTGCTTTGTGATGAGACTTCTGTGCACTGGCACTGAAGGATTCTGATGGTCTACAGCTGCAAGTCTTTGGTTTTACAGTATATCAGCACACTCTAGAGGTCAAAAACAGCAACATGTGACAAAAAACGACTGTTTTAAGAAATGGATCTAAAATGTGGCAAAGAACAGCCATGTTATTTATATAGTATGTGTTAGCACGTGTCAAACTCGAGAGCATATGATTGTCTTAAAATAAAAATCTATGCTGCTTTATATCATAAATGATTAAAATGTGACTCAATACTACAAGTTTCTTTTTCTATTTGCCGTTCTATTTATACTCAGAAATTGACTTTGGTGTGCATTACATATGATAATTAAGGGTGTGGGGTTTTCAGTTGTTGATGACTATGTGAGCATCTCAAAGTAATAAGTGCAGACCTCATCAGTGCTTGAGCACCACTTATGGAAATGGTCGAGCAGCACACACGGAAAAACACAAAATTTTGCTTTCGTTTGACAAACAAAAAACTAAATCAATTGCAGCTTTCAGACCAAGACTTTTTTCTTTTTTTATTCAAATGCGCAGGAGGATTCCCATTCATTCACTCGCACAGAAAACGGACCCGCTCCCTATCAGTCAGACATTACTTTTTTACTGATGAAAAATGATCTCATCAACCTGGAGTGTGGGCAGAAACATAAACTGATGCATATATGACAACGAATGTAAATCAGTATTTAAATAGCGTAACAGTAATAAATCTATCGGTTTCGCATGTCCCCCACTGTCCTGTAAAATCATATTAAATTAAAGTTTATTGGTATAGTGCTTTTTACGATACAAATCATTGCAAAGCAACTTTACAGAAAATTAAGTTTCTACAATATTTAGTAGTAGCTTATAAGTGGTGTCAGTTTATGTGCATATTAGGGCTGCACGATGTGTCGTCTAAGCATCGATATTGCGATGTACGAATCCACGATAGTTACATCGCAGGATGTGCTATGTAGGCTGTCATAGTTGATCCATTATTCATTAACCGTATGGGCCAGCTGCTAAGCTTAACCATCATATAGTCAAAGTTTATCAGTTGCATGTGTTTTTAAGTCCTGTCAGTTTAACAGAGCACATATAAGAACGAGCAGAGAGAGAGAGAGAGAGAGAGTGCGAGAGAGAGAGAGAAAGCAAGAGAGAGACCGATAGAGAGAGGGAGAGAGTGTAAGAGAGAGACAGAGAGAGGGGGGGGGCGGGAGAGAGAGAGAGAGCACGAGAGAGAGACAGACAGAGAGAGGATTAAATTTTTTTTATTTATACCATACAGGTAAAACCAAACTGTGTAACACTTTTACATTCATACAATTCATAAATCACAATTTAAACATTGATCACAACAAAATAGTTAAACACTGACCACAAAATTATCATTTTCATTAATTCAATTCAAGTTTATTTGTATTGCGCTTTTTACAATACAAAGCAACTTTACAGAAAATTGTTTCTACAATATTTAGTAATAGCTTATAAGTGGTGACTGTCAGTTTGTGCACGTATGACAGGATATGTAGAAAAATTTATACAAGTCGTAGTCAGCCAGATGATGAACATTATTAATATTATTAATAATTAATAATTATTATATGATGCAGTCACACTTGTAGCAATATTTGTTAGTTCTGTTGTTGATTCAGGGTTAGCATCATCTGAGGTCCTCTGATGGTCAGCATCATCTATTCTCAGGTGTTCTGGATCCAGACTAGAGCTTGTGTAAATCCTAGTTACCGCTGCATTTTGGACTACCTGTAGCTTGTTTATTGAAGAAGCAGGACAACCACCTAGAAGTGCATTACAATAGTCCAGTCTAGAGGTCATGAATGCATGAACTAGCTTTTCTGCATCAGAAACAGACAACATGTTTCGTAGCTTGGCAATGTTTCTAAGATGGAAGAAAGCAGTTTTTGTAACATGGTAAATATGATTTTCAAAAGACAAGTTGCTGTCTACTATAACACCCAGATTTTTGACTGTAGAAGAAGTAACAGTACATCCGTCTAGTTGCAGATTGTAATCTACAAGATTCGGTGTAGTGTTTTTTGGTCCAATAATTAATATCTCTGTCTGAAAATTATTGGTCATCAAATATTTTAAATTATTAACACACTCTGTTAGCTTAGATAATTTAGAAATTTTATCTGGTCTCGTTGAGATGTATAGCTGAGTATCATCAGCATTACAGTGGATGCTAATTCCGTATTTTCTAATAATATTACCAAGGGGCAGCATGTATATTGAAAATAGAAGGGGACCTAGGACGGATCCTTGTGGCACTCCATATTTTACTGATGATAAATGAGATGACTCCCCATTTAAGTAAACAAAATGGTAGCGATCGATCGGACAGGTAGGATCTAAACCATCTTAGAGCCTGCCCTTGAATACCTGTATAGTTTTGTTGTTGATGCATGGGTATGTCATGATCTATGATGTCGAACGCAGCACTAACATCAAGTAAAACTAGAAATAAGATGCAGCCATGATCTAACGCAAGAAGCAGGTCATTTGTAATTTTAACAAGTGCAGTTTCTGTGCTATGGTGGAAACCTGACTGAAATTCTTCATACGATAATTCCACAATATGAGGATTTTCTTGGTGAGTGTACCATATTACCGTATTTTTCGGCCTATAAGTCGCACCCGAGTATAAGTCGCATCAGTCCAAAAATACGTCATGATGAAGAAAAAAACATATAAGAGAAACATATGAGAAAACATTACCGTCTGCAGCCACAAGTGGGTGCACTGTCTATTAGGGGTAGACTCAGGCGGCAAGGAAGTCGACCAGAAGTTGAAGTTGCCTGCGTGCTGCCATTTTGTAGCAGAACTTCACTTGCGTTAGCATTCCCATTGACTCCCATTCATTTTGGCGTCACTTTGACAGCGAATAACTTTACATCTGAGGCGTTAAAAGACTCCATTTGTCCATTATTTATTTCTAAAGATACACGACAATGTATAAAGGGCTCCATTACCTTCTATGTTACATTATGGCCCCGTAGAAACAGTTTTTGTAAAAAATAGGCTAATCATGTATAGAGCAGTGGTCCACACACAGAACCTGCTTGTGAATCACAATCAAACTCAAGAGAACCATTGTCATCTGATACGTCATGCATCATTACTGGAACACAAATCGTTCTGACTCGCCTGCATACATATTATCTTTTTTTTTTATCACCTCTAATGTCCTGCACACCATTTCTGATACATTTAACCTTTTGGCTTACATTTACATCAATATCTCTGCCATCAGAAATAATAGCAACTTTCTCTACAGTTTTTGTAGTGGACGGCGCCGCATCAACATTACTCACCGGCGTAAACGATGTGGATCCCTCCCCCTGAACTGAAATCTCCGGCAAACTTCCCTCACCTGAGACACTCTCTGCTGCTTGCTCTCGGTGTGGGCATGTCAATTTTTTATGGCCAACGTCACCGCATCCATAGCATTGTAAATGCCCAGTTGATGCATATACCATATATTTTCTACTGTCATGTCGCACGTGAAAAGACACATCCATCGTATTTTCTGGACGCCCTCTCACTGCAGTTTCTACAAGGTGCTCAAAGTAGCAAACTCCAGACCATGCACGAAAAATAGAAAAGAACATAGAATAAAAACCCCACAAGTTTTAGAAAATAAGTGTATTCACACAGCTCAGGTCTCACCCACCACCACTCTCAAACTTCTCCCATCATGCACTCCGAGCGAGAGAGAGAGAGAGAGAGAGAGAAGAGGAGGATTAAATTCACATTTATTGTTACGATTAACTTATTACAGGAGATTTACAAAAACACAAAAAATAAAATAAAATAATTATTTCCCCTTTTTTTAAAACCTTAAGATCGATTAATTATCATGCAGTGTACATAATACTTCATTTATTCCCCATATTTCTCTAAACTTTGGTAGAGGTTCCACCATCTTGTAATATTCATACTCCACCCTAATTCGAGAAGCTACCAAACCTAAAAACAGACACAACGCTTATTGACCTTTGCCCCAGCAGTCTGTTTTTTCTTGTCATCCAAATAACAAATTTTGCAGTGCCAGATAAAAAAATTATTAAAAGTGTCACATTTTTCTTTTGAATTGAATACTTTGGCCAGAAAATGAACAATTGAAAAGAAAAATCTACACCCAGGGATAAAAAACAAATGCTTAAAAAATCTAAAAGATTAACCAATCGTGAACACTGCACAAAACAATGAAAAATTTGCTCCGTATCAGAACAAAAAGGGCAACCCACCCTGACACTAGGATTGAGGTGTACCACATGTCTGTTTGTAGCTATTGCCCCATGTACAATCCTCAACTGAAGTTCACCTGTACACTTGTCAATCAGACATTTGTACAGGGTACGCCAACTGCCTTTAGGAGAAAAATCAGATCCAAAGAACTGTGTCCATCTCGTTGAAGAAACTCCATTCAACAATTGCATGTTGGAGACTTTAAAAAATATCAAATAGAGCGGCAGAATAAAAGCTTTCCAGAACTGGTGTTTTTCAGAGTCAGTAAACAGCTTTCATCTTCTACCCAGTCGTCCAATGCCTCGCTTACATTGATTAAGGGAAAAATATGACCATACTCCTCAACCCATTCATTTAGGACATCTGGGTCTTTAAAAAATCTTGATAATCTGTGCTCAAATCTTTGCAGCACACTGTTGTAAAAACCGGATCGCCTTCACACCGTTTCTTTGGCTCAAGTCTTTCAAATCACTTTTCAGGATTTGTCCCAGCTTACTGAACCCAGCCGCTAACAGTCGTGATCGCACATTTTCAGATGACAACTGTCTTGAAGATAAAAAGGAGTTTAAAAACAATGGTTCCTCTAACAACCAGTCACCATCAGGTGTATTAGTTGATCTTGAAATGATAAAAACCTTCCTGGCCTCTAGCACAGATCTGTAAAAGGGGGGAAGATCCACTATTTCTTTCTTTTGTAATTGCATTACAAACAAATGTTTATCAAACCCCATTCCACCTGCCCTCCTTAAAAGAGCTGTTGCAGTGTCCATCTAGGCAGAGTTTTTATTGAACAGGAGTCTTTGGGCTGTTTGGAGCCGAAAAGTCATTATCCTAAGCCCTTGCCTATGTATCCACCAAAACTCTTCCCCATTTCCAGTGAGACAATCGGGTACACACTCTTTCCTTCAAACCCTCCCAATTTAACATTTGAAACTCGTGTCCCAAAACAAATACCTGAAATCTTTAACCCATCTTTTTTCCATGCAAGACCCCTGGCAACTGTGGATGATTCTCATCAAAAACTGCCCTGCCCAAAAGGCCTCACTTTTATTCCAGTTCACTTTCACAGATGAGGCCTTTTCATACACATTAAGTGCACTAACCAGGGCCTCGATGTCTCTTTCATGATTAACAAACACTGTCACATCATCAGCATAACCACTTACAGTAATACTTGAACTCTGAGATAAACCAGGACACATAAAACCAGACAAAGTTCTACGTAAGTTAAAAAAAATAAGCTCAATGGCAATGCTATAAAGTATAAAGGACAACCTTGTCCGATATCCCTTGAAACTGGGATTAGCCGGCTTAGCCCACCTCCCACTTTACAAATGCAAGCATTTTGACCATATTTAGGAAAGAATCACCAATACCAAAAGCTTTTAAAACAATAAAAAGGTAGCCATTTCTCTTGGTCTAAAGAAAATAAACAAACTTTCAATTCAAAACTTTGACAAATATCTAAAATATCCCAAATTAAAAACAAATTATCCATTATTGTTCTCTCTGGGATATAATAAGTTTGATCTTTTTGTACAATCAAGTTTAGATATTTTTTTAATCTATTAGCAAGACACTTAGACATAATTTTGTAATCAGTGGTCAGTAATGCAACGGGTCTCCAATTTTTTAAGAGAGATAAATCTCCCTTGTTTGTTAATAAAGATAACACAGCACGTTGACAAGATATAGGAAAACAACCATCTTTTTTACATTCACAGAAAACCTCCTACAAGTCTTGTCCAATAAATTTCCAAAAAATGCTTGTAAAATTTGGAGGGCAACCCATCAGATCCATTGGAGATTGTCCAATGCCAAGCTGAGCAACTGCAGTAGTGAGCTCTTGAAGAGAAAGTTCAGTGTCCAAATCAGTCTTAGAGTCTGAGTCTATTTGAGGCAAGTCTTGAATTAGCTATTCGGCACAGTCAGTATCACATTGTTCAGCAGCATAGAGACTGGAATAAAAATCCACTGCATGATGCCACATCTCTGTAATATTACTGGTCACCCATCAGGAAAGCGAAAACATGACATCTGTTTCTGTTGTGCCTCCCATGATTATATTTCCATCAGCATAGAACATTACAGCACTTCTTAAAATACTGAAAAAAAATTCGGGAGCTTTTATAAAAATAGAGATATCATTCATTCTAAATGTGACGTATAGGCCACTTTGGCTACAAATAAATAGAAACAGACTCGACTGAATAAGCAGGCTATTTTCATAAGCGTTAAAAAAATTAATAAATAAAATAGAAATGTATTTCTGTGTGATTCATTCTGAGTCCTGATAAATTAATTAATTACGATCAATGTTTCACTTATTCTACTATAGTAAAACATCGATGCCTTTGAATTTGAATATTTACCAAAGCATGCAAACAAATGGCCACTTTTATCATGTTTGTGTGTGATCGCGCATGTTCCAGTGATTTATTTCTTAGTTTTCTGATAACTTCTCTTTGTTGGTGAAATGATGAGGTTGCATGACGTTGTTCTGAGAGGCGTGTAAATGGCGTGTTTTAGTGACACGCAGCGGAGCTTCAGGCACTGACTGTGGAAACCCTGCACTATTCTGGCCTCGGTGCTACTGGCCTGAGGCTATTAGCCCGGCCCGGCCCGCATTGGCCCGACAGTGGAAATGCGGCTACTGTGAGCAAGAATCCATCTCCAGCACAGAAGCAGACTCATCTGACAGGCCATCCTCTGCTGCTGTCATTGAGTCTGTTCGACTCTTCTCTGCACCACACTGAGCATAAACAGTACTTGGAAACACACTTGTCACATTTATCGTCCTGTTCAACAACTAAACGTGCTTTACTCTTAACCGCATCATCAGCAGCAGCAGCATTATTTGAACTTGTTGCCGCTACCACCGGTATGTCTGACAAATTCACTGATACATTTAAAGCTATATTTAGCTCTGACTGCCTTACCTCTGTGGGGCCTGTAATCTCCTCCTGTCCCATTTGTATGGATGAAACCTGAGCATCAGTCTCTATCACATTCACTGGGCCAAAGTTTTCCTGTTCGCGATCTTTATGCCGACACATCTGCCGTTTGAGGCCAACATCGCCGCATACAAACAGCATAAACTTCTGGTAGTTGCATGAATCATATATGCTCCCCCTTCATGTTTTATACAAAAATAAACTTTGTGTACAATCTGGTGATTCTAAAAACATGTAAACCTGTCTCCTAAAAGACATGACATACTTACAATGCAGGGTTCTTAAACCCCAAAGAAATCGCTCTGAATGGACTCGCAATCTTACCAAACCGCACTAGTTCACGCTCTAACACGTCATCAGAGATGAACGATGGCATGTTCGAAATCACAATTTTACTGGATGCATTATGCAGTGGTGTAACTTGCACTAATTCATCTTTAATGAAAAGCCCTCTTTAGAATCACTTTCTCGCACGCTCACCTTCACAGTCTTATAAACACCGTCACACAACACGAGCACTGTCTTGCTCACTCTCCCTCGCGCATATTAATCAAAATCAGTTGACACAATGGTGTCGAACAAAAAAAGCAAAACTATCCATTGATGAAATGTTTTCGGTGTTGTCAAATCTTGTGCGATATCCTAAACTGCAGAGATAATTACAAAACGCGTGCCGAACACGTCTGATTCACGATTTAATGATTCCTTTGAACCGATTCAATTTAATGAATGGTTTAAACAACTGACCTGTCCAAGACTGAACTCACGAGACGTCTGAATTGGTGTTGTGGTGGATGTTGGTTAGTTAGTTAGTTGAGTCTTTTATAAAATGGAATTTGTTTACAGTAAAGAATACATAACATTATTTTGGTTTAATAAACTTTATTTAAACTTTCGTTTAGAGTTAAGTGCTCACACTCTTTAACATTTAGTTTGAGTTTATTCTTACAATTTCATTTGTCTGTTGCGTCTGAGTCCCATAAGCGGGTTTACCTGCAAAGGGGGTTCAGATGGAAACATCGGATGTATATATTCGGTTGTTAAGTGATGATGTAAAAAGCGCTGTTTCCGGGTCCAAGCCTCAACTCGCTTCACTTGAGAATACGACCTCAGCAGCCATTTATGAGCACTGTTTATTCATATTAATCATTTAAAGAGTAACTAAACCCTAAACCAACTTTTTTTAGTTAATGATCTATAAGACTGGGGCTTTATTAGTGCTGTTCATTGATTCGAGTAACTTTTTTGACATTTGAGTATAAAGTGTTTTAATTCTACAATATAAGGTGTAAAAACGAATGAGTGCTGCCCTCTTCAGGTTGAACGGTGGCTACTGCAGTTGATTTTTCCTATTGGATGTTGGGGTGGCAAGTGACGTAAGCGGTGGCAGGTGACGTAAGCAGTTTCCAGCTCACCACGCCCCTTGGTATGAGCTACCACGCCCCTGGCAGTATAAAACCATCTTGTTCCATCATAATCACTGTAGTGAGTCAGGAGTTGGAATTGCGAGTATTGAAAATGATCAGGAAATACTATTATAGCATCTGTTTAGCATATCAATTATATAGTTATTTAGATCTTCAAGTTAGCATAGATTTACCTGTATTTAGTACAGTGGTCAGGATGGTACGGAGGTGTGTTGCTAGTTGTGACAGCACTGCTGGACTGCATAGTTTTCCAGTAGACATTAAAATTAGGCGCCAGTGATTGCATGCACTTGGCCTGGAAGACCGTGAGTTCCCGCCTAGAGCTGGAGTGTGCAAACTGCATTTTACACGGGATTGCTTCTCCAACGCAATGGAGGTGGAGATGGCCACAGCTCGCGCTGAAAAGCGACGCGATGCGGGAGTTAAGACCGCAGTTTGAGCCAGTTGATATAATTGATATAAACAAACACCTCGACATCCTCCACTTCAGATGAAGGTAGGTGAGAAAAGTCCTCTACTTCAAATGATCGCTCTGTTGCAAAGCTACTTGCGTCATTACAGTCACTCTCCATTTTAGCGACTCAGACAGCAGCTGTCAATCAATCCATCACTGCGGGTCTCAGGTTCACGCCACTCTCGCTCAGCCCCGCCCTCGGTTCGTCCCCTCTATCTCCACTGTGATCTGCCCACTTTTCAGCGTTTTTCAAATATTGTCAATGGGTGGAGTCAGGCTCTGACCAGGGGTTTAGTTACACTTTAAGCTAAATGCTTTCAAACTTACGGTATACACTACAGTCTCCGTGCTCACAACGTCCCAAACACAAATAATATTTATATATATTTTTTTATATTTATATTTTCATTGTCTGCCTATCTGGGATTTCGGTATGAAGTTAAAGGTTAAGATTATAACTTTTTCGCTAGTATTCTATCACATTGTGAGTTTATATTAGCACCTTTTGTTGTTTTCTCGTTGTAACTGATAGAGCATTTGGACACGGAAGCGCTGCTATGTGACGTCAGACTTAACAAGCGAATAGGGTTCCGGCCAATGATCAGTTCACCACCATTCCGGTTTCTGTTCAGGGGGAGCTCCAAGGACTATTTGTGCTTCCTTTTCTTTGTTTGTTTATAAGAAGTACATTTATTAAGTGGAAGTCATTTGATAATAATGATTGAAGTGTGTGTTCATGTGTATTTGATGTTTTCATATTTGTTTATTGTGTGTTATGACCATTATATGTTTGTGTATCCCCCTTTTGGTGTTAATTGGTGCTGGACACCAATGTATAAATTCGTTAGCTGTTTCTGTATAAATGGTAAATGGTAAATGGACTGCATTTATATAGCGCTTTCAACAGACCACATGGCCATCCAAAGCGCTTTACAATTTGCCTCACATTCACCCATCCACTCACTCATTCACACACCGACGGTGGTGTCTGCCATACAAGGCGCCATCCAGCTCGTCGGGAGCAGCTGGGGTTAGGTGTCTTGCTCAAGGACACCTCGACACTTGGTCAGGTGGAGCCGGGGATCGAACCACCAACCTTCCGGTTTGTAGACAACCTACATGAACCACTGAGCCACTGCCGCCCCAACATATAAGGGGAGAGGGATCTGTGAGAGGACAGGTCCTGTTGTCCCTAGACCTTTGTAAATGTTTGAGAGGCAAATGCAGTGACTCATCTTTATTATACATTTTTGTTTGGTTTTATTTTATTCTTTGGCATGTTTGGTTTACCTCAGTTGGGTTAACATTTGCTTTACTTTTGTAACCCCATTCTGTGGAAATAAACCCCTAAACGTTTGAAGTAGCCTGCTGCCTCCGTGTACCTTTTTCCTTACTGGTCACATCTATCACAGGTGTATAAAAAAATCTGTAACACTTTACAGTAATATTCTATTTATTAAACTATTTAACTACATTATTTAAAATTTACTATTACTAAACTGCACTTCCACAACATTGTTAATTTCAATATTTAGGCTATAGCCTTCTTTGTTGAAATCAAAAGTTGTACAGTATTTGTTGACAGAGTTCATGCACTGTAAAGTAACATGACCAAACAATGAACAGCTTTGTTTTTATAAATTAAGATGAACAAAGATTAATAAATATAGTAACAAAAGTATTGTTTGTGGTAAGTTCATGTTAATGTTATCATTTCAAACCATATCCTAAAGTCACAAACAAATAATTGACTCTAATTTAAATAATACTCTAACTCTGATGTTTAAATCATTTAAATGAGCAAGTGTGCTCACCCCATTTTTGCTTGTAAGAAAAAATTTGATTAGATTTCAAATCACAATATATATCGCAGAAAAATAAAATATTGCAATGTTATTTTTTTTTCCAATATCGTGCAGCCCTAATGCATATAACAGGATTTTTTTTTTTAGAAAAATGAATACAAGACGTAGTCAACCAGAGGATGAACACTTTTGATGATGAACGTATTTTTCGGACTATAAGTCGCACCTGAGTATAAGTCACATCAGTCCAAAAAACACATCATGATGAGGAAAAAAACATATATAAGCCGCACCGGACTATAAGTCGCATTTATTTAGAACAAAGAGAAAACATTACCATCTACAGCCACGAGAGGGTGCTCTATGTTTTCAGTGTAGACTACTGGAGTACTGAGCAGCATAGAGTGCCCTCTTGTGGCTGTAGACGGTAATGTTTTCTCTTGGTTCATGTCTCTTAGTTCATTTCTCTTGGTTCATGTCAGATTAATTTTGATGAGTCGCACCTGACTATAAGTCGCAGGACCAACAAACTATGAAAAAAAAAGTGTGACTTATAGTCCGGAAAATACGGTATTAACAACAATTATTATGTGATTACATAGTATGTAGCAATATTTGTTAGTTCTGTATGTTGTTTTAGGCTTAGCATCATCTAAGGTCTGATGAGGGGTTGGTATCATCTAGTGTTGTCAAAAGACCCGGTACTTCAGTACCAAGTCGGTACTAAATTTTTTTTTAAATGCGATGGTACCAGGTTTCTTTAAGTACCGGTAGTACCGAGTTCCTGTTCAAACCCGGTTCAGCGCTATGATTTCCGCGAAACAGAAAACGAGGACGGAATCTCAAAATCCAGTCATGAAAATTAAACTTACATTTTAATATGGACAGTCATGGAATTTGTCAAAGTTAGCATATATAAATCAAGTAAAATCTCCATATGGACCAGTATCTTTAAATGTTAAGCCGCAAAAGTTGTTTGAAATATGAATCCATGTTCTGCGCGTCTCTGTGTGAATTAATGAATGGCAGAGATGTGTGGGTTTGTTTACTACATAGACTGAAGCGCGTAACGCTTGCATTAATTTCAGCATCTGAGCTTGAATTCTCTCTCCATCAAGCGATCTGAACTTTTCAATTAATCTCAATGGACGCACAGAGCATCAAATACAGGTGCTCTGTGCGTCCATTGAGATGAACTGAAAAGTTCAGATCGCTTGATGGAGAGAGAACTCTGAAGCTAAACTCTTTGTGAAGGCGCACGACTCACGGTCACTTTACTGATATCGCTTTTTCTCACACATGCAAAGAGAGAGAGCGAGACTTACTACGCTGAATCGACACGCTATATGTAAATTATTCTTTGTTGTCTTCTCCTGTCAAAATAATGGAGTTCATTTAGAATTATTCATATTCATTTTCGAACAAGCAGAAGACATACCGTTTTTTCCGGTAGTGGGCGGAGCTAATGTGCAACTGCAATTTCATTGGCTGGCACTAGATAGTACCGTCCCTGTTTTGATTTCAGCAAATCAGTTTGACCGAACGCAGACAACGTGATTAATATTCATGAACCTCATCAATTCATAGTGCATTGTATATACATTAGTATGATAGTAGAATTTGTAGTAGTATTATCTTTTAATAATTAATATGATTTATTACTATTTTTTTACAGAAACCCTCAATGACCAAAAATATCTTAAGCATCACCACCAGTCTTAAGTTCAGTTAAAATGACAAATATGCATTAATTAGGCCTAAAAGTAATTTTTTACATAAAGGCATTGTGCTAGAAATATTACTATTATTTAGTAATATGTATGTGATACTGCTACTACTGTTGAAAAAATGTATAAAACATTATTTTTTAAAGAAATAAATAACAATATTTCTTCCATGTTTAATTAAGGAGAAAATCCCCTTTATTTACCAAAAATAAAATGTTTAAATTTCATAAATTAAAAGACAAATTAAATTTAAGTGAAACTTGTTTACTGTTATTCATAATTACATAACTTGTAGAAAAACACAATTGTAAATAAGTATAAAGAATGGCATTGGTTTTATTTTTAGTGCTAAGAAGTTATATATATTTTTTAATTAGCATATTTTTGTGTTTTGCTTTGGTAACTAAATTGGTACAGAGAACCGTGGATTTTCTACCATGACAACACTAGTATCATCTCTTCTCAGGTGTTCTGGATCCGTGGCATCCAAGCTAAAGAATAATATTGCACATTTGATCAGATAAAACAGCAGTGTCAAATTATGAGATGCATTGTTCAAATGCTTGGCAAAAGAGATGTGTTTTTAATTTAAACAGAGAGTGTGTCTGAACCCTGAGCATTATCAGGAAGGCTATTCCAGAGCTTGGGAGCTAAATGCGAAAAAGCTCTACCTCCTTTAGTGGACTTTACTATCCTAGGAACTACTAAAAGTACAGCATTTTGTGACCTTAGGAATCGTAATGGATTGTAGCGTGGTATAATGCTAGGTAGGTATGCAGGAGCGAAACTTTTACAGCCTTAATAATAATTTGTAACTGATACGGAACTTAGTAGGCAGCCAGTGCAGAGACTGTAAAATTGGGGTAATATGTGTCACGACCGGTGATACAAGGATAAACGGTGAGAGAACCAATTGCGAGTACGTCTTTATTTAGGGGTAATCCAAAGAGAATAAACAATCCAGGCAGGGGTTGATACCAAACACAATCAAAACATAAACAAAACATGAATCAAACAAGAACACAAGGCTAGGGCACGATGACTGACGGACATGAATTCACAAGGACTCCGTGACACATACTAAGACAGACCGGGTTAAATACACAAGGAGAGACAAACGCTAATGGGAAATAGACAGAGTGTACTGATTGGTAACTAGTGCCAGCTGGGTGCAATAATTAAGCAGAGAACGTGAGGAATGTGGTTCATAAAGTGACAGACACCGTGGGGAAGGATGACATCTAGTGGATTCCCAGGGAACACAACCCAGACACTGTGACAATACCCCCCCTCTACGGAGCGACTCCCAGACGCTCCACGACAAGACACAAAACAGAGACCAGGAGGGAGGCGGACAGGTGGAGGCTCCGGGGGAGGGACGGAGGGCCAAAAAAGAAACATGGTGAACAGACACCAGAAGTGTAAACACAAAACAGGGAGACCAGGAGGAGGTTCAGGGGGAGGGACGGAGGGCCAGGCTAACAGAGGGGAACAGACGGAAAGCAAAAAACACAAAACATAAGTCCAAGAAGGACATCACGTGGCGCCCACCAGGGCGGAGCAGAAGACCACCACAACCGTGTGGTCAGGACGAGAGTCCCCCAGGGTGGAGCAGAAGACCACCACAACCGTGTGGTCAGGGCGGAAGCCCCCCAGGGCGGAGCAGAAGACCACCACGTCCTTGTGGTCGAGGCCGGAGTACCCCTGGGTGGAGCAGAAGACCACCACAACTGTGTGGTCAGGACGAGGGCCCCCCAGGGCGGAGCAGAAGACCACCACAACCGTGTGGTCAAGACAAATGCCCCCCAGGGCAGAACAGAAGACCACCACAACCGTGTGATCAGGACGAGAGCTCCCGAGAGCGGACCAGACGTCCGTGTGTCTGGACCAACGGGACGACGAAACTCTGGTAATCCCCTGGTGTTTCTACTGGACTCCAGAAGATCGGTGCTGGCCTGACTCTGCTCGCGAAGATCATTGGTGACTTGCACTTGTTCATGAAAATCATTGGTGACTTGCATTTGTTTCTGAAGATCCCCGGCGACTGGACTCAGTCCTTGAAGATCACCGGCAACTTGACTCAGTCCTTGAAGATCACCAGTGACTTGACCCGACTCTGAAAGGTCAACGGTGACTAGCCTTGTCTCTGGAAAGTCCATGGTACCTAGCCCTGACTCTGGAAGGTCATCAGTGACTAGCCCTGACTCTGGAAGGTCATCAGTGACTAGCCTTGACTCTGGAGGGTCAGCGGTGACTAGCCCTGACTCTGGAAGGACATCTGTGACTAGCCCTGACTCTGGAAGGACATCGGTGAGTAGCCCTGACTCTGGAGGGTCATCGATGACTGGCCCTGACTCTGGAGGGTCATCGATGACTGGCCCTGACTCTGGAGGGTCATCAATGACTGGCCCTGACTCTGGAAGGTCATCGGTGACTAGCCCTGACTCTGGAGGGTCATCGGTGACTAGCCCTGACTCAGAAGGGTCCACGAACACCTGACTCGACTCTGGAGGGTCAATAGGAACCTGACTCGACTCTGGATTGTTCACTGGAACCTGACTCGACTCTGGAGAGTTCACTGGAACCTGACTCAACTCTGGAGAGTTCACTGGAACCTGACTCGACTCTGGAGAGTTCACTGTAACCTGACTCGACTCTGGAGAGTCAACTTGAACCTGACTCGAGTATGGAGTGTTCACTGGAACCTGACTCGACTCTGAAGGTTAACTGGAACCTGACTCGACTCCGGAGGTTCAACTGGAACCTGACTCGACTCCGGAGAGTTCACTGGAACCTGACTCGACTCCGGAGGGTCAACTGGAACCTGACTCGACTCCGGAGGGTCAGCTGTGACTGTAATCCTGTGCAGCGGCGCTGGGCAAGCAGCCCTCTTGGGCCATGACTCTGGACGTGCGGTCATCTTGTGCTGTGGTGCTGGATTGGCGGCCATCTTGGACCGTGGCTCTGGACCGGTGGCCAACTTGGGCATTGGCGCTGGGTTAGCGGCCATCTTGTGCTGTGGCGCTGGGCTGGCAGCCATCTTGTGCCGTGGCACTGAATTGGCGGGCATCTTGGGCTGTGGTGCTGGACCGGTGGTCATCCTGGGCAGTGGTGCTGGGTTGACGATCACCTTGTGCAGTGACTCTGGGCTGGCAGACTTCTTGGGCAGTGGTGCTGGACTGCCGGCCATCCCACCGGAAGAGACAGGAGTGGCTGGGGCATCCCACGGAAGTCTATGCTGCAAATAGTACACAAATTCCCTGAACTCAAGTGTGTCTAACTGCGCCATTTCCTCATGAGGAACTGGATCATCCAGCCCACTTTTAAACTAATCTTTAAGGGCTGCGTCATTGTATCCCATGCCCTCGGCCAGGGACCAGAACACCTGTGCCAGGGCACCCACCTCATTGCCCTCTTGGCGGAGGGCGGGCAACTTCAGATACTTCGCTCTCCGCTCCGCCATCCTGGCTGGGGAACGGGAAAAAGACATACCGCTGGTTCGTTGCGTGAACGTGAGGAATATGGTTCATAAAGTGACAGACACCGTGGGGAAGGATGACATCTAGTGGATTCCCAGTGAA
Source organism: Carassius auratus (assembly GCF_003368295.1). Classification (NCBI taxonomy): domain Eukaryota; kingdom Metazoa; phylum Chordata; class Actinopteri; order Cypriniformes; family Cyprinidae; genus Carassius; species Carassius auratus. Next base: position 15,419,687 of record NC_039257.1, read on the forward strand.
CACAACCCAGACACTGCGACAATATGATCATATATTATTGACCTGGTAAGGACTCTAGCAGCTGCATTTTGGACTACCTGTAGCTAGTTTATTGAAGATGCAGGACAACCAACTAGAAGTGCATTACAATAGTCCAGTCTAGATGTCATGAATGCATGAACTAGCTTTTCTGCATCAGAAACAGGTAATGGTATAACAGGTTTCATAGCTTGGCAATGTTTCTAAGATAGAAGAATGCTGTTTTTGTAACATGGGAAACATGGTTTTCAAAAGATAATTTGCGGTCTAATATAACACCCAGATTTTTGACTGTAGAGGAAGTAACCGTAAATCTGTCTAGTTACAAACTGTAGTCTTTTAGATTCTGTATACTGTTTTTTTTTTTTTTAGGGTCCAATAAGTAATATCCCTGTCTTTAGCCCTGAATTTAATTGGAGAAAATGATTGGTTATCCAATCTTTAAAATTTTTAACAAACTCTGTTAGCTTAAATAATTTAGAAATTCCATCTGATTTCGTTGAGATATATAGTTGAGTATCATTAGCATAACAGTGGAAACTAATCCCGTATTTTCTAATAATATTACCAAGGGGCTACATATCAGAATCAGAAAGAGCTTTATTGCCAAGTATGCTTGCGCATATAAGGAATTTGTTTTAGTGACATAAGCTTCCAGTACACAGAGACACCAACACAGACAAAAAAAAAAACAAAAAAAAAAAATGTAGGCAAATAAATAAGTGTATAAACAATTGTGCTATAAATGATAATGGAATAGGATTGAATAAGATGCAGGGATGTACTAGGATGGAGGGGTAACAAATAAATATAAGGATATTGCACGTTTATAAGCTTAAGTAGGGAACATTTAACTGTTCATGAGCAGTGTTGGGTATAGTTACTTTGGAAAGTAGTTAGTTAGGTTACAACGTTACCATCAATTAAAAGTAATCAGTTATGATACAGCGTTACCTATTCATAAAAGTAACGCGTTAGAGTACTCATGCGTTACCAAAAATTAAAAGCCGTTTGCAGCGGCTCACACATGACAGACACAGCCCCCAGCCCCTTTAAATGCACCTAGAAGTCGTGACTCCCGACAATGAATAACGTCAGTCATCCGACTAAATTAACACTGCAGAATAACAATAACAGGAAAGACAGTCAGCAATCGGCTATTCCACATGGCGTTTTATTTATTTATTATCACAGAACATATTATTAATCAAAATTCGCACCTAACGTTACCCAGCCCGGGTAGCCTAGGCTACTGTATATTATGAGCACCACAAGATAACTCCTGATTTTCTTTAACTTTAAATAATGCAGTTATCAAAGTACAAGTATGCTTACTTGTAAACACAACCTTAAACAGGCTTGCAGATTTAAATCCATTTAGAAATGACGAACAACCAGCCAGCCAATGATCTAACAGAAATTTACAGCTGCCTGTCAAACAAAAATGATATCAAACCGAATTAAATCCTTCACTTCCACACAGCACAGGCAAATGACAAATCGCTTAATAGCCGAAATAATTATTATTAAAGTGTCACTCACAGTCACAAGCCTAAATTCGCTTTAACACAGTCCTCTTACATTTACTCTTCAAAGTAGTGATTAAAACGTAGCGTTAAATTTGAGGTAGAATTTTTGGCGGTCAACAGAAGCTTTTCACCAAAGCAGAGTGTGCATTTTACCGTTATGTTCTTTTTTTTTTCGTTGACAAATTGAAAATAATGTGCGTACTTCCATAAACCAAACGCTGTCCTCTCTGCTATCTTG